>NC_079228.1:33398123-33435623 GCF_029633865.1 Lampris incognitus | reverse complement strand
GAGAAACATGGAGGAGAGAATGACAGCAAAAAGGAGCAAAAGAAAGGGGAAAGCCAGAAGGACAGGTTAAAGAGAGACGGAGTGAGACAGAGATGGAGGGCGAGTGCTCCTTTCAACACAAGTCAGGACTCGGGGGGGAAAAACAAGATACGACTCGGGGGAAACAAGTTGAACAGTTGTCGAAGTCGGTGTTATACTTTGTAAATTAGGATTTCCTTTCAGGGCTCCAAGTTATCCGACCCGCGCCCTGCTGATGTCACAGGTAAAAAAGAAAAAGTACAAATAAAGTGGAGCAAAAAATGGCAGCATCCATACTTCATGATGAAAAGGGAAAAAAATTGTTTCTTTGCATTTAAATTCATGCATATATGGGTGTGGTAGTCGGGATATTCGTTAGAATCCGTTATGTTTGACTTTCATTACTGTCATATGTGAAATTTGAAAGTTGGAATATTTATCGGCTACTTTTTTCGCTAGCAAGGTTAGCGAGATATTAGCCAGCTGCGGATAATGAGACGTCTGATAGCATCCATGTTTTGTTTTTTTTTGGGGGGGGGGGGGTTCTTGGAAAAAACCATGTGACTTATTTTTTAACTCCAATTTCCAACTTGAAACATCTAAGTTGTCTTGAACGCAGCATAAAGTCAAGGAGGAGGATGATGAGAGATTTACCTGTCAACCTAGATGTTGGAGAGAGAGAGAGAAGCGAATGGGGGGAGGGAGAGAGAGGGTTGGGCAATAGGTGAGTAATGAAGCAAGAACAGGTAGAGAAGAGAGAAATAGCAAATGACCAAAAGTGGAATGATTCAAAGGAGGAGCTAAAGAATGTTTGGAATGATGAAGTGAAGAGCAGCAAGAGAGAGAGAGAGAGAGAGAGAGAGAGAGAGAGAGAGAGAGGCTGGGAATAAATAAGGTAGAAAAGGTAAACAAGACAAAGAAAAAAAATTGAGACAGGAGGAGGGATGAATTAGGGAGAACGAGACCGAGGGGAGGGGCGGAGAAATGAAAAGATGAGAAGAGAGGTTGAGAGAGGGCGGAGAACGAATGCAAGATGAAAAGAAGAGAAGGAGGGTACGAGGGATGGCGAGACAGCAAGATGACAGGAGGAGGGTTGAGGCAGCTCTGTAATGGAAGATAAAAGGAAGGCAGGGGGTAAAAAATAAAGAGAGAGTGGAGAAGAAAAGAAGGAGTGAGAGAACAAAACGATAAGAGGCTGTGGGAGGACAAGATCTTAAGAGGTGGGATTTGCTATTGGAAAATGTAGACGATTAAGAGATGGAGTGGGGAAAACAGCAGGATGAGAGGAGGGTCCCAGAAGAGACCACTCACACAGTGAGAGTCCATTCAAATGGTCACATCCTCTGCAAAGGTCTCGTGTTAGCCAGAGACCCACCTGAGGTTCTCACCTCAAGACCAGATGTAAACTATGGTGTCGCTCAGGAGCTCCTCTGAAAACACGATTTGGGAAATATTTGGGGGGGGGGGGTCTATAAATTGTTAAAACAGAAACGGGTCACTTTTTTGCCTCACATATCATCAGTACGAGTGTTTCGGTTGTATAGTGCGATGACATCATTCAGATCAGTTCCCAAGAAGCTTTGTTTTAGTCGTGAGTTTTGTTCACCACCGGGCTGAAACCTCCTAAGAAATGTTGGAACTGCTTCACGGCAGTTATTTCCTGTTTCTAAATTCGATAAACGATAAATACCCAGGTACAACAATTTTACTTTACCCCATCTGTGAACGCAGCTCTTCTTTCGCAGTAGTCTTTTGAGCTACAGCTTGTAAATAAAAGCAGTGTCTCGTTGGTACGCTACGAAGACGGAAGAAAAAAAAGCGCTCGTTGTCTTTCTTGTCATTTGATGTAAAGGACATTGCCAAAACCCAAAATAATCCGATCCTGAATTGTTTTTGCTAGTTTTGCTATGTGCATTTCAGTGTCGTTCTCTGTAGTACTGATTTATGATGTACATGCATCCTTGACCTAAAGACGAATGTGTTTAATGGAGGTAACTCATCACTCATTCAATATGAAGACCAAGCTATCTTATTCCTACCATCCCCACCCAACGATATGGTGCAATAACAGATGTCCCATAAAAGTAAGAATTGCCTTGACATTTGAGCAATCCATTTATTATTTACCAAGAAATTATTGTGCTCCAGTATGGTAGGCCATTTTGGGTGGGGCGTTTGTCTCTAGGGTGCTGATCTGCTAGCAAAGAGCATGGATATAAACCCATCTTCTCAGTGTGGGCTGTCCCAGCCTGCATCTTACGCCCTGCTACTATGGGCTGGACTGTCTCAGGGGTGTCTTTGCACAGCCTGCATTTTGGGACCTGTCTGGTGTGGTGGACCCCTGCCTCTATGGATCTGGTGCTGAGTACCTGCTCTTGTGCTGCCGTGATCGGAGACTCTGCGCTGTCCTTCAGACCAGCCTTTTCTAGCCGCTGGTAGGGGTTTCTTGATGTCAACCACTCCCGCCATCTGCTGATGGTACATCCCATGGAGGGGCTCTGTCTTTCACGATGTCTCCTCTCCTTCCTCATCACCCTCTGTTCTGTGCTGCCTGAGGTGTTCACTGAGCAGTTTGGCCTGGTTGGCCATCTTCCTGGTGTACTCTTGGATGCTCCTTGTGCAGCGAGGGCCCCCTGTTTCTCTCTATCTCTCTCTAACTCCTCCTCCCTACTTGAAAACTTCACCGGAGATAATCGATACCCTTTTCATGTACTAATTGGGTTTGCAAAGTGGCCCTCTCCCTGTACCTCCTCAGAGACGCCATGTCTTTTGACATGATTATCAGCCTCGCTGTAGGACACGGGACCATGCAGTGCCCTTCCCAGACGATTGCAGATGGGAAAATCATCAGGAACCACCCTATCTTGGACACGATTATTAGCGTGACAGCAACATGTGGGACCAATTGACGACGTTTCCAGGTTATCATCAGCGCAGATCGCAGGAAGAAGATTTAATCTGATCTTTACAATAAGGCAGAAGTTCTCATCTCACCATATGAGGGAATCAGGGTGACTTGAATTGAGCAATTTAAATCTCAGTCCTCTCTCTCTCTCTCTCTCTCTCTCTCTCTCTCTCTCTCTCTCTCTCTCTCTCTCTCTCTCTCTCTCTCTCTCTCTCTCTCTCTCCCTCTCTCTCTCTCTCTTTCTCTCTCCCTTTGCTCCCTTTGTCTCTGTCACACACACACACACACACACACACAAACCCGAACCCTTGTCTATCTCTATTTTGTTATTTTACTTTATTATTTTATTTTTCATTTTACTTTATTGATGTTATTCTGTAGTCATCTCATATAAGATAGTATTTTTTATCACATAAAAATCAATGAATTGGGAATTAACTTCGGTTCATCTAGTAATAGTATAGGAACTCATGCCTCTCATTAAGTTAATTAGGAATATCATTTTGGATGAGTATTTAATGTGATAGGGTGATAGCTGTTCAGTATGTTCTCTTGGTGTGTTATGCAAAACACCATGCTATACATACTTCCCATGTTTAAAACCGCTACTGGCTGACCATGGTGTTAAACTGGGCATGTGATATTTGCGCGTATAGTAAATAATGCTTTCTCCTAAGATCAGGGAATGAATACTAGTGAGGAGGTGGAGCTCGACTCCAGCGTGAAAGTCACTCATCCCACTTATGAAACACCCTGGTCAGGAAGATCCAGGAAAAGGCCAAGCGGCCTTTGTTCGCTGTCTTTCATTCATTCTTCAGACTCCTCTCTACAGAGATCAGAGATAGAGTAATGTCTGGGCCCTTTTCTGATTTCACAAGGAAAATATTGTTGGATTTCCAGCACTGAAAGGCGTTCTTGTGTGACAACATGGCTACCTGCCTTGACGTGGTCGGCTGGTCGCAGACGCGTTATTATTTTTCCCACCTGGATTCCGGGAAGACCCGCCCCTACTCTATCTCTGATTGGCTAACCCTATCCCTAACCCAACCATAACCTTAACCAACCTAACCAACGGAGGCAATGAGTACTAGCCAATCAGAGGCAGAGTTCCCGGGATGCGGGTGGGGAAAAAAAACAAGGGTCGCAGACTGCCTAGAGAAATGTGCATTGATTTGATTGGCAGATGAGAGACGGTGCAAATTCCAACAAGCGAACCAATCAAAAACCACGCTCAAAATGTGAGCGCATACTGTCCAATGAATGGAGCCAGTCTAGATGTAGAGACAGCTCCTTGTAAGCCATCCTGCTCTTGATGATGTTGAACTCAAATTTGTCCCAACAGCTTTGCTGACCCGCGTTGTCCGGATATATGCCAAAAGAAGGCATTCCTGTACAGTGAAAAGATGCAAAGCCACAGAATGAATGTTATATTCTATATATAAGCTTTTACCAAAAAGAATATATTCAGATGCAACCCTTTTGTAATCGCCAACATTTTAATTAGTGACTAATTTAATTACATATTTTTTTCTCAGCAACTGTAATGGATTACAATTACATTTACTTTGTAATTTAATTATGTAACACCATTACATGTAACTAGTTACTCCCCAAATTGTTTATAATTATAATAATAATAATAATTATAAATCAATCGTATGTTGCGCTTTTCTAACACTCAAAGTTGCTTTACAATAAACGAGGTGAAACAAGACAACAGATAAAAAAAAAAGACAAACATATAGGGGTAGATGGGAAGGGGGGCTACGAGAGGGAGAAGTGGCAGCCACACACGACGCCAGCAGTACTCTGCGACTTAAACAGATACAAAAGGGCAAGAAAAAAAAAAGTATATACCAGTGACTCATTTTAACTCCTTTGGATTTGTTGGGCGGCACGGTGGCCCAGTGGTTAGCACTGTTGCCTCACAGAAGGAAGGTCCTGGGTTCGAACCCCAGGCCTTTCCAGTTCCTTTCCGTGTGGAGTTTGCATGTTCTCCCCGTGTCTGCGTGGGTTTCCTCCGGGTGCTCCGGTTTCCTCCTACCATCAAAAAGACATGCATATTAGGGTTAATACTCCTGTCTGTGCCCCTGAGCAAGGCAATGGAAAGAAGAACTGGAGTTGATCCCCGGGTGCTGCACCATGGCAGCCCGCTGCTCCTATACAATAGGATGGGTTAAATGCAGAGAAAACATCTCATTGTAACAATACAATGACAAAATAAAGTGGCTTTCAACTTTCTTTTCTTACTGAGGTGTGGACCCCAGAACACATAAAATGAACTGCAGTGTTCTTCACACCCTACTTCCGAGATTTGTAGAAGGCACAATTAGCAGGGGAAATGCCATTTCTTTTACCGCAATCACCTGAAAAATTAAACAGAGGGATTGTGTTTCGACAGATGACAGGTACCGAGTTGCTAGGAGAGAGGCTACAGCATGTGTCTCCATTTATTTATTGATTAATTTCATCTTTTTTTTACCTGACATGCTTCACAGTGAGGCCTGTGCTTAGTGTATCATGGAGTACGAGGAGGGTGGCATGGATGGGAGGGCAGAGTGAAAGAACGGCGGTGATGAAGGCCAACGACGGCGGACTTCATGGTGAATGGAAGGGGAATGAACAACCCAGCGGCAGAATACATTTCCTGTTTAAAAAAATGACCTCAACTTGAGTGTTGTCCACCCCGTAGGAGTCTCACACGAGCTACCCTCGGTGATGGAGAGTGTGTACTGTTAAAAAAGAGATGAGAAGAAGGAGAGGGTGTTGGGATTTGATGGTATCAGTGGGGGTTGCTGAGGTGTTGAGAAGGGTGTCAGTAACAGGAAAGATCGAAAAAAAAGAAAGAGAAACAACTAGAGCGATAGATGGATGGATGCCCGAAGGTGAAAAGTAAGGCATAATATGTGGAAGGAGGGAGGAAAAGAAACGGGCAAGGGAGGCGAGAGAGCGAGGATCAGTTAAATGAATCAGACTGAGGTGAGATGAGATGAGAGGGAAGGCGAAAGAGCGAATAAACGAGGAGAGAGAAAGACAAACTCGGGCAGGCAACGGGGAGAAATGGAAAAAATGCATGACAAAAAGAGGGATGAGAGAGGAAAGAGAGAGTGGATTAATGCCAGAGAGAGCGTGAGAGTACAGGAGAGAAGAGGATGACGAAGCGGGGTGAGAGCAGAGGCAGCAGCAAGAGAGGGAGGGAGAGAGAGGGGGGGGGGGGGGAGCTAGGTGAATTAACGCCAGGGGAGAGGAAAGTAAGAGTGGATACAGGGAAGAGGAGGAGAGATGAAAGAGGAAAAGCAGGGAAAGGAAGGAAGGAGGGAGAGGAGAGGAGAGGAAGAATGCTAGCTGCAGGACTAGAAAACGGGGGGAAAAAACCACTGTCGCAGCGGCAGCAGAGGAGTTTGGCTCCTTTCCATACCTGATGGAAAAACTGGCCTCTCCTTCCTGCTACTCCTGCTTCCTTCCTTCCTTCCTTCAAGGACTCATTAAAGTAGGATGGGACCACACGTAACGGGGCGGTGGGTGGGCTCTCAAAACACCCCAAAAAAACAACTTCCGGCAGAGTTACTGTGCCCATGTCTGACCTTTCAGCTCTTGGTTCACTGCATTTAGCCCAGTGCACTAGTTTAGACGTTACTTTTACACGTTGTCGTTTATCAGACGCCTCCCCCTGAGCATTAGACCCCGTTTCAGCACGGTACCCACTGTGTGTGCTAGCTCTAAGCTAAATGTGGCCCACTTTTACACCAAATTGTTTAATTACTTCATAATTAAGTATCTCCCAAACAAACTTTTTGGTCTAATATGCAAAAACTAAGCCCATATATTGTGCTAGAACATTTTAACTGCTCGTGTTTCAGAGATGAAGATGGTTACTGGACTCACTCCTCAACCAAAGTTAGCTTGGTTTTAGCCTCGCTGGTGCACGCCACTTAGCTGTGTTTCAGACGTTTAATCAGCGTAAAAGTGCTCAGTGGGTTTTATCCAAAGTGACTTACAAGAGAGTCAGCAGATAGCAGATATATTCCTATGTCACCAACATGCATCACGCAGCACTAAATAGCAGTCGTAGCCAAGAGTGCATGTCATGTCAAGTGTATTTAGCCTAAGTGCACCTTAGATCAACAATGGGAGATTTGCATTTCATGCATCATGCAGATCAAGTGTAGGCAGTAGATGGGCATGGTCGTCATGGTGGACACCAGTAAGTAGTTGCAGTTACACTGGGTATCAATTTTAATTTGAAGAGGGGGGGGGGGATCTTTTTTTTTCCTCCCGTTGTACGGCTTACATGAAAAAAATACGACTTCGCGTTGAAATGACATATAGTAAGAGACTGTAAAGGAGGTTAGGAGGCGTGCCCCCTGAGAAATTAGCAGCACCTCAAACAGCTGGAGTATAAATCTGCAGAAGGTGAAGGTGGCGGCGTGCTCGGCCCCCTCTCGCCTATCTAATTACGCAGATAGCTTTAGCGTTGGGCTCCTCTGTAGGCTTGCACCGTGATCCATTAACCTTTTTTCTTCTCCCCGCTGTATATCCCCTGCAGTTTCTTCTTCTGAGACAAACCAATATATCGCTAAAATCGGCTGAAGTTTGAAGATAATGAACCTCTTATGCTAGCTAGCAGCTAACTGATGGATATCACCGATGTTGAGATTTCCTATGTTAATCTGTGTTACACTGACCACATGGTTGAATCTTGTTGATTCTGTCCACCATCCCTGTATGTAGGTGTCTTTTCTTGTCAGCCCAACAAATTTACTACATATACTATAAAAAATAAAAAAAAATTTTTTAAAGCATGTCATCGAACCTTAATTTTACTAGAACTTTTACTTGTTAGGCGAAATACAAAATAAATTGTACCATGGGTATATTTCAGGCGACTCCGCTCATTCTCTAACATAATTACCTTCGATTAGTTTGTACAGTGAAGTCATTTTAATGTATTTCACTCTAATCTTCTATTTGGCTGATTAACTGGTCTGTCTATCTTGTCTCCTTTCCCATCATCTTACTGCCCCATTAGCTCTCAACTCCTTCCACCACCTATACCAACACGTGCTTTTATTTCTGATGGGATGGTGTGTTAATCCTACCAGTGACCTTATGGATGAATGTGGTGATCTTTGTGTTTTTGCAGGTTAACAGGCTTCCAGGTCCCCGCCCCGGTCACCAGTACAGGCAACGTGTTCTCGCTGAGGCTGACCAGCGACTTTGCCGTCTCTGCCCATGGCTTTAAGCTAAACTATGAAGGTAAGAAACTCCTGTGTGTGTGTGTGTGTGTGTGTGTGTGTGTGTGTGTGTGTGTGTGTGTGTGTGTGTGTGTGTGTGTGTGAGAAAGATAGAAAAACCTGAAACCACCTACCTTGTGGAGACATTTTCTGGGTCCGCATGAGGAATAGGGTCTATTTTAGGGTCAGGACTTCAGTTTAGGGTTAAGGTTAGAATTAGGATTAGGTTAAGGTTAGGATAAGAGTTAGGCATGTAGTTATGATGGTTAAGGTTAGGGTTAAGGGCTAGGGAATGAATATAGTCAGTGAGGGGTCCCCACAAGAATAGGGGTAGCGTAGCGGTCTATTCCATTTTCTGCCAACATGGGGATCACTGGTTCGAATCCCCGTTTTACCTCCGGCTTGGTCGGGCGTCCCTACAGAGACAATTGGCCATGTCTGCGGGTGGGAAGCCGGATGTGGGTATGTGTCCTGGTTGCTGCATTAGCCCCTCCTCTGATCGATTGGGGCGCCGGTTCAGGCGGGGGAGGAACTGGTGGGTAATTGCGTGGGCCTCCCACATGCTACACTGTCAGGTGAAAAGACTAGTGGCTGGGGACTCCACATGTATCGGAGGAGGCATGTGGTAGTCTGCAGCCCTCCCCGGATCGACAGAGTGGGTGGAGCAGAGATCGGGAAGGCTCGGAAGAGTGGGGTAATTGGCCAAGTACAACTGGGGAGAAAAAGGGGAAAAAGCCACACACAAAAAAAAAAAAATTGGGATTAGGGTTATGGTTAGGCATGTAGTTATGATGGTAAGGGTTAGGGTTCAGGGCTAGAGAATGAGTGTAGTGAATGAGGGGTCCCCACAAGTATAGGGGGGCATGGTGTGTGTGTGTGTGTATGTGTTTGTAAGTAGGCTGGCCTGTGATTTTGTTGCTTGCTTTAAGGGCTATCATTAAGACCGCAATCCCATCCTCGCTGATCAGATGCCACATGGGTAAATAACCTGCCTCGACGCGTTTTTAGCAAGTGAGACTGACAAGCTTTGCCAGTATTTGGAGAGTGATCGAAAGCTGACCTCCGGGTGCAACCTTGAGTTATTTTGACTTGGATTTCTAGGAGTTTCATCAGCTCTTGAGTGAGAGCTAGTCGATCGGAGCCATCCGTGTATCGAACAGCAGAGTTCCCTGCTGTTTTCCGCTTCTTTATCCTCACAAATTATTTAATGGTGAGCTAAAATCTTTAATTAAGTCAGTCGCAAATATAGAAAGACTATATGAAAGGAGAGTGGTCTTTTTTCTGCCTAAACACAGATTTGTAGACTATTTTCCAGTGGTTATAGTAGAGACAGAAGACTCCAGGAGATGGTTAAATTTAGAAGCTGCTAGGTACCGGCACCGTGGCCTGTGTGCATGACAGATTTCAGATTAGATTTGGATTAGAATAACTTTGATGTCTCCCAAAAGAGGCCGTTTGTTCTGCGGCAAAAAAACAAAACAAAACAAAATATAACAGAAGAAAACAGATGCCCCAACCGGAGGCGTTTCTATGAGTTAGCCAGCAATACAAACAGCAGAACAAATTCAAAGCTAATTGATGAAAGATGACAAGGTGACAATAATGACTGACCCACATGTTCAAGGACAAATAGCAACTCATGTAATGTGAAGGACACGTTGCATACAAACATACATACATAGTACATACATACACAAAATATATACACAAAATACATACATACATACATACATACATACATACATACATACACACACACACACACATACATACATAGTACATACATATACATACATACATACACAAAATATATACATACATACATAGTACATACATACACAAAATATATACACAAAATACATACATACATACATACATACATACATACATACACACACACACATAGTACATACATATATATATACATACATACACAAAATACATACATACATATTACATACATATATACATACATACACAAAATATATATTTACATACATAAATAGTACATTATATATATATACATACATACATAAAATATATATATACATACATACATACATACATACATACATACATACATACACACACACACACAGAAAATACATACATACATACATACATACATACATACACACACACACACACACAAAATATATATGTACATACATAGTATATGTATAAAATATATACATACATATAAAGTATATAAGATATATATACACTACCGTTCAAAAGTTTGGGATCACCCAAACAATTTCGTGTTTTCCATGAAAAGTCACACTTATTCACCACCATATGTTGTGAAATGAATAGAAAATAGAGTCAAGACATTGACAAGGTTAGAAATAATGATTTTTATTTGAAATAAGATTTTTTTTACATCAAACTTTGCTTTCGTCAAAGAATCCTCCATTTGCAGCAATTACAGCATTGCAGACCTTTGGCATTCTAGCTGTTAATTTGTTGAGGTAATCTGGAGAAATTGCACCCCACGCTTCCAGAAGCAGCTCCCACAAGTTGGATTGGTTGGATGGGCACTTCTTTGAGCAGATTGAGTTTCTGGAGCATCACATTTGTGGGGTCAATTAAATGCTCAAAATGGCCAGAAAAAGAGAACTTTCATCTGAAACTCGACAGTCTATTCTTGTTCTTAGAAATGAAGGCTATTCCATGCGAGAAATTGCTAAGAAATTGAAGATTTCCTACACCGGTGTGTACTACTCCCTTCAGAGGACAGCACAAACAGGCTCTAACAGGTACTATTTAATGAAGATGCCAGTTGGGGACCTGTGAGGCGTCTGTTTCTCAAACTAGAGACTCTAATGTACTTATCTTCTTGCTCAGTTGTGCAACGCGGCCTCCCACTTCTTTTTCTACTCTGGTTAGAGCCTGTTTGTGCTGTCCTCTGAAGGGAGTAGTACACACCGGTGTAGGAAATCTTCAATTTCTTAGCAATTTCTCGCATGGAATAGCCTTCATTTCTAAGAACAAGAATAGACTGTCGAGTTTCAGATGAAAGTTCTCTTTTTCTGGCCATTTTGAGCGTTTAATTGACCCCACAAATGTGATGCTCCAGAAACTCAATCTGCTCAAAGAAGTGCCCATCCAACCAATCCAACTTGTGGGAGCTGCTTCTGGAAGCGTGGGGTGCAATTTCTCCAGATTACCTCAACAAATTAACAGCTAGAATGCCAAAGGTCTGCAATGCTGTAATTGCTGCAAATGGAGGATTCTTTGACGAAAGCAAAGTTTGATGTAAAAAAAATCTTATTTCAAATACAAATCATTATTTCTAACCTTGTCAATGTCTTGACTCTATTTTCTATTCATTTCACAACATATGGTGGTGAATAAGTGTGACTTTTCATGGAAAACACAAAATTGTTTGGGTGATCCCAAACTTTTGAACGGTAGTGTACATACATAAAATATGTACACAAAATACATACATACATTCGTGCATAAAATAGATACATACATACATACATACATACATACATACATACATACATACATACATACATACATACATACATACATATAAACATACGTTTTGATTTGTTTTTGAGTTTTTTTGTATTTGTTTTTCATTAAATCTTTCTGCCTAAACCATAAAGGTGGAACTTAATAATCATGCATGTACATAATGTAATTTTTGTATACACAAAATACATACATACATACATGCATACATAGATACATAGTACATAAAATATGTACATAAAATACATATAGACATAGTACATAAAATATATACATAAAATACATACATACATGCATACATACATGAACTCCATGAAGACAAAGGGTTTAATCTAAAAAGGTACTGTTGATGTCAGCGCAGTGCCCCCTGTATTATTTGTGTTGGGTTTCCTAAAACAGAAGATGACTACACAACATCAGTACAAGTTTACCAACAGGGGCAAAGCAAAAACCTCAACCTGCATCACGTCGCCTACGCACAACAACAGGCTGGCTGAAGGCCCGCACAAACTAAAAGCAATAATTAACCTTTGTCATTTCTTGTACGTTGTTTGGCGTGTCAGTGGCGCACTGCAGACCTCAAACGGGTCATTCAGAGCAGCAGACACACACAAAAAATAAGAAACCCCAGCTGTGTTTTGGTCGATGGGTCCTTTGTTGACGCTCCACGATCGAAACAAGTTTGGCGTCTCGGAGCGGCGGGGCAGTTTGACCCACCAGTTAATGCTGCCTGTGCACCTCGGGCCACTGGGAACAATTGATGTGCCGATCTGCCTCGAGTGTGTTTGTTGTTGTTTGAAGGCCGCTGATGTCCAGCCCTCCATCAAACACATGGGTCACCGTGCTCGGCGGACTACACGGGACGCAACCTGACACCTGCTGTGGACACGCCACAATTACAGATGCCGGCAACCATTTTAGAACGCTAAACAACGCAGAGACCGACAGAAGAAACGGATGAATAATAATACCAATAAAGCCCCCCCCCCTTTTTCTCCCCAATTGTACTTTGGCCAGTTACCCCCACTCTTCCAAGCTGTCCCGGTCACTGCTCCACCCCCCTCTGCTGATCCGGGGAGGGCTGCAGACTACCACATGCCTCCTCCCATACATGTGGAGTCGCCAGCCGCTTCTTTTCACCTGACAGTGAGGAGTTTCACCAGGGGGACGTAGTGCATGAGAGGATCACACTATTCCCCCCAGTCCCCCCCCCCCCGAACAGGCACCCAAAACCGACCAGAGGAGGCGCTTGTGCAGCGACCAGGACACATACCCACATCCGGCTTCCCACCCGCAGACACGGCCAATTGTGTCTGTAGGGGCACCTGACCAAGCCGGAGGTAACACAGGGATTCGAACCGGCGATACCCGTGGTGGTAGGCAACGGAATAGACCACTACACTACCCGGACGGCCCACCGATAAAGATAATGTATGATGGCAGGAGAAAGCATTCCTCCTGATGCATTAGCCAGAGCTAGCATACAAACAGGGACACTTTTGTTTCTTTGCCCTACAATTTTTTGCAGTCATGAAATAAAAAAATACTATCAAGTGATTTATAGCTCATATTAAATGAGGTCTGCACCGTCGGAAAGGGGTCAGAGTTTTGTGTGGGTATTCATCGCAGGGCTAACTGTGTTGGCTTTTCCACCAGCGGGAAGAGGGAAAAGTGAGACTGATTGTTGCTGCACATGTTGGTGCGGAGATAAAAAAGAGAAATAAATTACAATTTGTAACGATGAATTTAAACTGATTGCAAGTTAGTGACTGCTTCTCAATTCCTTGATGTGCGCAAACACACACACACACACATGGACGCACACACACATACACGGACGCACACACAGACACATTCATGCACACACACAGACACACACACAAACATGCACACACACAGACATACACACGCATGCATACACACACACACACACACACACAGACATGCACGCACATGCACACACACACACACACACACACATAAACACACATAGGCCTTTACACAACAAGTCATAATTTTCAGTACAAAAATATTCACACGTTAAAAGATGTGACCCCACATTTTGTCCACTACATTTACAAAACTAACTGAAAATGTTGTCAGTCATCATGCTTCTGGAAGAGGTTCGGCTTTCTGTGTTTGTGTTCATTTTTCAGTACATGAGCTCTAAGCAGTGGGAGCTCTGAGCAGAGCTCTCAGAGTTCACACAGCTCTCACAGCTCACACAGCTCTCACAGTTCCGCTCAGAGCTCTGAGCAGAGCTCACACAGCTCACACAGCTCACACAGCTCTCACAGCTCTCACAGCTCTCAGGCTCTCACAGCTCTGCTCAGAGCTCTGAGCAGAGCTCAGACAGCTCACACAGCTCTCACAGCTCACACAGCTCACACAGCTCTCACAGCTCCGCTCAGAGCTCTGAGCAGAGCTCACACAGCTCTCACAGCTCTCACAGCTCTCACAGCTCACACAGCTCTCACAGCTCTGCTCAGAGCTCTGAGCAGAGCTCACACAGCTCACACAGCTCTCACAGCTCACACAGCTCTCACAGCTCCGCTCAGAGCTCTGAGCAGAGCTCACACAGCTCTCACAGCTCTCACAGCTCTCACAGCTCTCAGGCTCTCACAGCTCTGCTCAGAGCTCTGAGAGTTGTGAGAGCTGTGAGCTTAGAGGTCTCACAGCTCTCTGAGCTCAGAGGTCTCAGAGATTTTGTGTTTGACTGATAAAAAAATGCGTTTGAAAAAAACTGTATTTGGTGTCAAAGGAGTAGGAAAGATCCACACACAACAGTCCTTGGTCCCATGCAGTCGAGTCCATGGTGGGCACACACATACATATCTGTACGCACAAAAGCACACACTCACTGTGTCAGACACACAGCACATGCATGGCGTGAACCCTGTGGATGGCGCCATGGTTGTCACAGCTGGCTGGTGTTGGTAATGATGTGACACGCTGATGAACTGTCTCAGTGTGTCTCACGTCATGTCTTCATGTGCCTGTGCATGTCTCCATGTTCGGCTACCTGCGGTGTGTGTCTGTGTGTGTGTGTGTGTGTGGGGGGGGGGGGGCGTTTACAAATTGTTCCTCTGTGTGCTGCTCCTCAGTCTGATGATTTACTCACTAAATGCCCGTTTAACCCTGCACACATGCTGTGTGTGTGTGTGTGTGTGTGTGTGTGTGTGTGTGTGTGTGTGTGTGTGTGTGTCCTAGTAATTGTCCCAGATTCATTCAGTGGCGCAAGTCTCTTGCATCATGTGTTGGACCAGGTTCTGTCTTTTTGTATGTGTGTGTGTGTGTGTGGGGGGGGGGCATTAGTGCATTCAAGGGACTTCTCTAAAGAACCCCTGCTATTGCAGTTCTGCTGCTTGGCTCCATGTGTATGTATGGATCCGTGTGTGTGTGTGTGTGTGCACTTGCCTGTCTTCGTGTATGTGTGTGTGTGTGTGTGTGTGTGTGTGTGTGTGTGTGTGTGTGTGAGAGAGAGAGAGAGAGAGAGAGAGAGAGAGAGAGGTTGTGTGTGTGTGTGTGTGTGTGTGTGTGTGTGTGTGAGAGAGAGCGAGAGAGATTGTGTGTGTGTGTGTGTGTGTGTGTGTGTGTGTGTGAGAGAGAGAGAGAGAGAGAGAGAGAGAGAGAGAGGTTGTGTGTGTGTGTGTGTGTGTGTGTGTGTGTGTGTGTGTGTGTGTGTGTGTGTGAGAGAGAGAGAGAGAGAGAGAGAGAGAGAGAGAGAGAGAGAGGTTGTGTGTGTGTGTGTGTGTGTGTGTGTGAGAGTGAGAGAGAGAGAGGTTGTGAATGAGTGAGGCTTCACACGTTGCAGTTGTAATAAAGCTGTTGCGTTGTGTTGTGTTGTGTTGTGTTGTGGAAATGTTAAAGGAGTGGTGACAGTGGGAACATGGTGGTCTGTCCATCAGGCCTGTGCAGCATCGTAGTTTTAACAACACAGCTGCAGGGTAAACGTCCACATCAGTGTGTAGGGTTTCCTAACAAGCAGTAACACACAGGCTCGCACCTCTTCCTGCCACGTCTGTCCTCCTGCCTGTATGCCCGTCTGCTCACACGTGGTATTTCTACTCACATGCGGTATTTCTACTCACATAAGGTATTTCTACTCACATGCGGTATTTCTACTCACATGCGGTGTTTCTGCTCACATGCGGTATTTCTACTCACATGCGGTATTTCTACTCACATGCGGTGTTTCTACTCACATGCGGTATTTCTACTCACATGCGGTGTTTCTGCTCACATGCGGTATTTCTACTCACATGCGGTGTTTCTGCTCACATGCGGTATTTCTACTCACATGCGGTATTTCTACTCACATGCGGTGTTTCTGCTCACATGCGGTATTTCTACTCACATGCGGTATTTCTACTCACATGCGGTATTTCTACTCACATGCGGTGTTTCTGCTCACATGCGGTATTTCTACTCACATGCGGTGTTTCTGCTCACATGCGGTGTTTCTGCTCACATGCGGTGTTTCCGCTCACATGCGGTGTTTCTGCTCACATGTGGTATTTCTACTCACATGCGGTGTTTCTGCTCACATGCGGTGTTTCTGCTCACATGCGGTATTTCTACTCACATGCGGTATTTCTGCTCACATGCGGTATTTCTACTCACATGCGGTGTTTCTGCTCACATGCGGTATTTCTACTCACATGCGGTATTTCTACTCACATGCGGTGTTTCTGCTCACATGCGGTATTTCTACTCACATGCGGTGTTTCTACTCACATGCGGTATTTCTACTCACATGCGGTGTTTCTGCTCACATGCGGTATTTCTACTCACATGCGGTGTTTCTGCTCACATGCGGTATTTCTACTCACATGCGGTGTTTCTGCTCACATGCGGTATTTCTACTCACATGCGGTGTTTCTACTCACATGCGGTATTTCTACTCACATGCGGTGTTTCTGCTCACATGCGGTATTTCTACTCACATGCGGTATTTCTACTCACATGCGGTGTTTCTACTCACATGCGGTGTTTCTGCTCACATGCGGTATTTCTACTCACATGCGGTATTTCTACTCACATGCGGTGTTTCTACTCACATGCGGTATTTCTACTCACATGCGGTGTTTCTGCTCACATGCGGTATTTCTACTCACATGCGGTGTTTCTGCTCACATGCGGTGTTTCTACTCACATGCGGTATTTCTACTCACATGCGGTGTTTCTGCTCACATGCGGTGTTTCTGCTCACATGCGGTATTTCTGCTCACATGCGGTATTTCTACTCACATGCGGTGTTTCTGCTCACATGCGGTGTTTCTACTCACATGCGGTGTTTCTGCTCACATGCGGTGTTTCTACTCACATGCGGTATTTCTACTCACATGCGGTATTTCTACTCACATGCGGTGTTTCTGCTCACATGCGGTATTTCTACTCACATGCGGTGTTTCTGCTCACATGCGGTGTTTCTACTCACATGCGGTATTTCTGCTCACATGCGGTATTTCTACTCACATGCGGTGTTTCTGCTCACATGCGGTGTTTCTACTCACATGCGGTATTTCTACTCACATGCGGTGTTTCTGCTCACATGCGGTGTTTCTACTCACATGCGGTATTTCTGCTCACATGCGGTATTTCTACTCACATGCGGTGTTTCTGCTCACATGCGGTATTTCTACTCACATGCGGTGTTTCTGCTCACATGCGGTGTTTCTACTCGCATGCGGTATTTCTACTCACATGCGGTATTTCTACTCACATGCGGTGTTTCTGCTCACATGCGGTATTTCTACTCACATGCGGTGTTTCTACTCACATGCGGTGTTTCTGCTCACATGCGGTATTTCTACTCACATGCGGTGTTTCTGCTCACATGCGGTGTTTCTACTCACATGCGGTATTTCTGCTCACATGCGGTATTTCTACTCACATGCGGTGTTTCTGCTCACATGCGGTATTTCTACTCACATGCGGTATTTCTACTCACAGGCGGTATTTCTACTCACATGCGGTGTTTCTGCTCACATGCGGTATTTCTACTCACATGCGGTATGTCTAACATGGTTTTTGTTGTCATTGGGAGCATCAGATGAAGCTGGACTTCACGTCTTATGTAGAATAAACCTGCGGTCGGCGTCCTCTGTGTGTGACCCGCCCTGCCGGGTCAGGGTCCACGTGATGTTGACGTTACTCCTCTGACTTGTTCGTATGTCCTCAGAACAGCCGGGCGTGACGTCTCCGTACGCAGCAGGGTTTATCACGTGAGTCAGGGCAGCTTCTTCTTCTGCTGAAAGTCTCTTGTCTCTCTCACACCCGAGTCATTTGCCCGCCCACATGATGCTCCTGTAATGATCAGCCCCCCCGTTCCTATTCATTTAGGTAAGTGGCAAGGAAACGAGCTACTAAGTGCCATCTTTTTTTTTGGGGAAGTCTGTAGTTGCAGTCAGTTGTAGAAACTCACCTTGGCATGGGTGTGGTCGCCACCAGTCCTCAGCCTCCACCCCCTACCCCCACCCCCAATCCCTTGGAAATTGGGAGGAATTTGGTGGTGAATTGCTGATTTGCTGAACCGTTTGTATGAACAGGAGATAACACACACACACACACACACACACAGGATGTATGGCGGCTAAGCAATGCTGCAAGACCTGCAGGACGACATGCGTATAGACAGATGGACAGATCGATACGCTATTGTCCTACAGGAGGAGATTTGTTCTCACCCTTCCTACGCAGCCTGACATACAGGAAATACACGCACACATCCCGTACATACCACGGACACACATACAGGACAGGGAGACAGCAATACATCAACACAAGAGCGGCCCGTCTGCAGGTGAGGGACCTGAACCCGAGACCAGATGGAAGCCATGTGACGAATGGGTAAATAGGGGGGGGGGGGTCCTGAATCATGGTTAGTGCTCTGCATATCATCGCATATAGTACACACATACACACACATACATGCATTATGCAGCAAGAGCACGGGGTCAACCGTGGTGTTCAGCAGCCAGCGTCATCCTCGTTACACACATCTTCACACACACACACACACACACACACACACACACACACACACACACACACACACACACACACACACATGACCACATGTCCAGGGTGGGACAGTGTCTGCACATGTCGTGTTGGGGGGGATACACTTTGATGTGATTGGCAGGTTCCCTGAACGGTCCTTCCTGTGGCTGTCAACTTATTTATGATTCATAAACCTGCACACACCATGCAGTGTGCGTGTGTGCGTGTGTGTGTGTGTGTGTGTGTGTGTGTGTGTGTGTGTGTGTGAGACACGGAGAGAGAAAGAGTGTGATGTATTATTTAGCATGGTGTCGGAGGCGGTTTGATATTGTGCTGATGAGACGGAATCACAGATGTGATCGTAGCTTTAAGACCCACACACACACACACACACACACACACACACACAAACACACACACGCACACACACGCACACGCATGCACAAATCTAAAACACAGACTCACACATATATGCACACGCAACTCCCTGAAACACACATCCTGTCCTTTCTCTTCATTATCTTGTGGGATAATTATTCGTACATCTTCTTGTCCTTCTCCATCTTCTTTTTCTGCCGTCTCTCCTGTCTCCTTATCCACCTTCTCCTCCACATGCTCCACTTTCCATCCCTCCTCTCGAGAATCTTTATTTCGTTGAATTTGCAGACAGTATTTTATATATATACGTATATGTGTGTGTGTGTGTGTGTGTAAATATAAAGATGCTGTAGCTCTGCAGGCCCTCTATTCTCTTCTATTCTATTCTATTCTCTTCTCTTCTATTCTTATTTTAAATGTAAGGATTAAAGTGTTAAAGTGAACATAAAGTATAAAGCCATCAGAAATACAACTTGCAGTGGTGTCAGACGGTTCCCTGTGCTTTTGATGAGAACTTGCCCAGTTTGTTGTCATGAAGCCAGTGTTGTGTGTACATGTGCGCATATGGGGTGAATAATGGGCTCACGCATCACTCACACGGCACTCGGTGCTCTGACTTTGCTTAAACAAAAGCTGAAAAAGGAGAAAAAACAGAATGGGATTGTTGACAAGTGAGCTTGCTAAATGGACGCCATAAGACGCTGCAAACGTGGAAAATATGCAAAGTCCCCGAAGAGACAGACGTTTTGAGGCGCGGTTGAGCGAGATTAAAGGAAACAAACACGAGAGTTGCTGCCGGAGGCTGTTTGCATGAAGTGCGTGTTCAATGGGAGTTACATGTGCGACTTAATCGCTTTAAGTTGCACATGTAATGGGACAAACACGGGCCTGCCGAGAGCGAGCGCCTGTCAAGGCAAGTCGAGTGACGCTAACCGACGTGGAGTTGAGCTACGCTAAGCGAAGTTGAGCTAAGTGAAGCTGTTGTTCTCCATTCAGCTGTTTGTTAGAACGGAGGCTTGTTCGTTTTGTTGGAGCGGCACAGCGTCGGCCGTGGAGCCTCTCCTAAATCTTCTTGACTGCCGCCCGGACGCTCCTTCAGTGGTACCGGCAAATAATGTCACTTACAACCGCCATAGCTGAAACTACAACTGCACCGCCTTCAGGCAACACAGGCACTGAGATAATCACTTTGAGATAAAACCCTTCACATGCAGTAAAGGCAAATCCCCCATATATCGTCTTTTGGTTTGTCCTACACCTCTACAGCCGCTTAAACCCGTTTACTCCTGGATGCCAACAATGGAGGGTGCTTTCTCTCGGTGTGTTAATGAAAGCCTCAAGCAGCGAGCGACTGGACAGCCTGGATAATGTCTGAGCTCCATCCAGGTGCCTGACATCTCGGTTTTTTTGTTTTGTTTTGTTTGGATCCCCCCCCCTCTTTTTTCTCCCCAGTTGTATCCTCCCAATTACCCCACTCCTCCAAGCCGTCTCGGTCACTGCTCCACCCCCTCTGCCAATCCGGGGAGGGCTGCAGACTACCACATGCCTCCTCCAATACATGTGGAGTCGCCAGCCGCTTCTTTTCACCTGGCAGTGAGGAGTTTCTCCAGGGGAACGTAGCGCGTGGGAGAATCACGCTATTCCCCCCAGTTCCCCCCCGAACAGCCGCCCCCGACCGACCAGAGGAGGCGCGAGTGCAGCGACCGGGACACAAACCCACATCCGGCTTCCCATCCGCAGACACAGCCAGTTATGTCTGTAGGGACGCCCGACCAAGCCGGAGGTAACACGAGGCTTCGAACCAGCGATCCCCATGTTGGTAGGCAAAGAAATAGCTCACTACACTACCTGGACACCCCCCTGGCATCTCCGTTTAATTGGCATTACAATGCAAAATATGTACTACATCTTGTTAAAAACTGTAGTATTGTTAGACCTGATGAACTGGGACATGATGGGTGAGGGGTGAAAATAATCCGTTTACGCTCCTGTTCATTCAGTTTGGCTTCCTTTGTGTTATCATCCAATTGTACAACTTCCTTTAAGTAAAATTACCTTAATGAAACTGAATGACTTTTTGGTTTAAATGTGAGTAAATGGGTAATCTCAGCAACTGTTAATCATATCCTGCTTTATCCTGCTCATTGTGTTTGTAATCATGAACCAGTTCGATTAATCTTAGCTTAGTGTTTTACAGAACGGAAACACAGCACACTCCCAATTTATAGTGCGTCCGCTTTTTATCACTGCATATTTTACAAGCTGAATAAAGAAATCAGCACGTGAGAGAAAAATAAACAATGTGAAGGTCTGGAGGCTCAAAGGCTCATAATTTCAATTTATGTTGGTCAGTGGATCAGGCTTACTTGAGGACGTTTGTGGTTTTCCGTGCAGTTTTTATACATAAAAAAATCTCCCTCGCATCCTTTTTTGGGTGGTGTGTGTCTTCCTGAAGCTCAGGTCCTCTACCAGAGGCCTGGGGGTTTGAGGGTTCTTCTCAGTACCTTAGCTGTTCCTAGGACGGCACTGTTCTGGACAGAGACCTCAGATGTTGTTCCTGGAATCTGCAGGAGCCACTCTCCCAGTTTGGGGGGTCACAGCCCCTAGTGGTCCTATTACCACAGGGACTACCATGGAGTTCACCTTCCACATCTGATCTTGTTCTTCCTTCAGCCTTTGGTGTTTCTCTAGCTTCTCATGATCTTTCTTCCTGGTGTTGCCATCACTCGGGATCTCTACTTTGATCACTACTGCTCGATATCGAGTCACCCTTCTTATCTTTTCATTGCAATCTTTAGGGGCTTGTGGATCATCTGGACTCCAAGAACATGCTTTTTATCTCCATGGGGGGGGGGATCTTAAAATAATTAGAAAATGCTTAGAAGTCCTGCAGCAATGCACAGAACACTATGAGTCTGCAGTTTACTACTACTACTACTACTACTACTACTACTACTACTACTTTTGGCTGCTCCCATTAGGGGTCACCACAGCAGATCATCCGTTTCCATCTCTTCCTGTCCTCTGCATCTTCCTCTGTCACACCAACCACCTGCATGTCCTCTCTCACCACATCCATAAACCTCTTCTTTGGCCTTCCTCGCTTCCTATACTCTGGCAGCTCCATATTCAGCATCCTTCTCCCAATATACCCAGCATCTCTCCTCCACACATGTCCGAGCCATCTCAATATTGCCCTTCTTGCTTTGAGAGGTCTCAAAACTATGGGTCTGCACAGTTTATCCCTCTTTATTATCGCTCAGTACCCTTCAAAATGAGTAAAAGTGGCTTTTCCTTATGGACAAACCTCCTCAGGTCCAGGGATTTCTTCATCTGCTCGTGCCAAAAACTAGGGGATATTTCAGCCCTTTCACATCGTCCTCTTCAGCATGGACACAGGTGGATTGTGAAGATTGGCCAGTGCTTCTGGAAAATATGGATGCGGATCAAAAGACAGAGAGAAAAAAACGCTTCCAATCCTGCATCGTTTGATATGATCACGATAGCAAAGCCAGACCTGAGTTTGTCAGTTCACACGCCAATGTTTTTCATGACTTTGACATGGATCCTCGTCCTCTTTTTGAGTTAAGATCTAATTAATGAGCCAGTTATGCCATTTCTCTGTTAAGATTCATCTGAGCTGAAAAAGGTAATGATATCATTTGAACGCGCTCCAATTCGGTGTAATTTTGACACCTCCATCACCGATGATTAGGTTAAAAAAACTTATGATGAATTGTGAAGATTGTAAGTGACAACAAGTGATGGATGGTAAAGGGAATTTGCATTTTATAATGTCTGCTCAGGCATTTTTATGAAATTTGGCGCACCTCCACGCCGTCACCCCCCCCCAGCAGCTTATCAAGCTGGATGTAGATGGCCAGCGAAACAGGGTTTGGCCAAAGAAATCTCCCAAAGGCCTTGGCTTCAAGAGTGTTTTATTGAGGCCTTGTGGCCCAATAAAATGGAGCAACGTTTTGTGGTCGACAGAATTTTTTCAAACTGTACTTTTTGCATCGCGTTTTACCTTACATCCTTCCAGAAACACTGGCACTGTTGACTGCGGTCCACTCAGCCTACAGGTCGATGTTATTTTGAATGATATCAGATGAATCTGTGTAAACTTGTGTGACCCTTCAGCCAGGGCCGTCGCAGAGGGGGGGGGGTGTGAACGTGACCTGTGAGGCCCTGCTCATCTATTCTAGTTCTACTGCACGTGTAATCTCGGTGCAATACATTTATAAGGACTAGAATAATACAGCATCATCATGTACATAGTCTCAGCTATGGCTTTTTGCTGTTATAGTCTTTCAAAGGGGGAAAAAAATCAACTGTAAAACTATTGGCTTTACCCTTTATCACTTTAGTTTGGCACCTTGAAGTATGACAGAATGTCACAATTCCACATTCCAGGTCTATAGCCGACATTTCATTCAGATTTTAGATCATTTTTCAGACCGTCCTTACATGTAGCGTGTGGTCGCGGTCACGGCGCTCCCTGGTGCTAGCTTTGGACACCCGCTCAGCCGCCACATCTCGGGAAGTGTTGACAGATTTATCCAGCGAGCCTCGTGGTGACTTGTGAAATTCTTTCTTCCTTTTGATTTTTTTTTTCCTCTTTTCTCCGCGGCCGACTCGTGTTTACGAAATCGGGCGCGCTGTCCTGCAGCTGACATCGTTTCTCCGTCTCCTTCTCAGTCGCAGTGAGAAGCGAGATGGAGCACGTGCTACGTAACGACGCAATGTGGAAAATGACAATACCTGGATAATTTGTTAGATTTCTACATGTAACCTTGACTGTGCATAATGGAGTCGACACACAGGAATTTCATTTTAGGGGCATGTTGGGTCAGGAACAGTCATGAGAATATTTTATTAAAAAAACAAAAAAAACAAAACTGCAGGATAGCAGGCCAGGCACGAGGCTCTTTGCAGTTGCACACTTTGCACGGCCCATGCAGTGGTGCTGCCTTCAGCCCATTTCTGCCTGTGATCCTAATTGTTAAACAGCCAAAAGGGGCATCCAGTTGGCATGGCGGTCTGTTCTGTTGCCTTCAAATCCCTGCGTGAGCCTCCCACATGCTACGCCCCCCCCCCCCCCGGTGAAACTCCTCACTGTCAGGTGAAAAGAAGCGGCTGGTGACTCCACATGTATCAGAGGAGGCATGTGGTAGTCTGCAGCCCTCCCCGGATCGCCAGAGGGCGTGGAGCAGCGACGGGGACGGCACGGAAGAATGGGGTAGTTTGCGGAATACAGTTTGGGGGGGGGGCAGCCAAAAGAGTGATACCCAGATGGATCCAAGACGGTGAGCGAAGGGTGAAATGCCCGATACAGAAACCCCAATGAAACATCTGGAAAGAGAGCCGGAGGCGTTTCAGCTGGTTGGATTGTTGAATTACTGTAGGGTGTTTAGTCCTGCAACTTATCCTCATATATCGAACATGTTTATAAATTATACAGATTCTTCGTCATTTCTGGTATGTAAATTCACTACAGTGAGGAGACGTCGCTGAAGCCTTTTGCCAATCATGAAGTCAAACTGACTTTGGAACCCAGAAAACCAGTGGGACATGGTTGCAGTAACATATTATGAATATATTGTGGTTAAACCCCCCTAAAATGATTGCTCTAGAAACAAACACCCTCATCAGTCCTATGACATGAATATTTGCCATTAAAACTACGATTACCAAGTTTGTATCCACTAACTGGCAGCACGGTGGCCCAGTGGTTCGCACTGTTGCCTCACAGCAAGAAGGTCCTGGGTTCGAACCCCAGGTCTTCCCAGGTCCTTTCTGATGGAGTTTGCATGTTCTCCCCGCGTCTGCGTGGGCTTCCTCTGGGTGCTTCAGTTTCCCCCCACCATCAAAAAGGCACGCATATTAGGGTTAATACTCCTGTCTGTGCCCCTCAGCAAGGCAGTGGAAAGAAGAACTGGAGTTGGTCCCCAGGCGCTGCAGCTGCCCACTGCTCCTATACAATAGGATGGGTCAGATGCAGAAGACAAATGTCATTGCAACCTGTCCAGTGACCAAATAAAGCGGCTTTCTTTCTTCCTTCCCCTCGCTGATGCCGGGTGAGCCGCATGACGCGGCTCTGTCTTTGGTCAAAACTCTCCGTATTTTCCCTTCTTCTCTCTATGTTTTGGCTGATGTGACAGCCAGCATGAAAGCCCTCCCTCCTTTGACAGCGGTTCCTTTCACTCCAGCCGAGCAGAGCGGCAGTTTGATGCCGTTCCCAGAAGGCCCCGACCTGAGCCGGGGGCTTTCTCACGGCCAAGCCGCTGTAGAAGAGAGCGTCTGTGACAACAAGGAAGTAAGTTGAGACATGCATTATTCAGGAGAGCGGGGGAGCCTGAGCATTAGTGTTTGTGACCAGGTGAGAGTCTATGGGTGGTTGGGGGGGGGGGTTCACAAGTTAGGCCTTTCAAAGCAAATCCTTCACTTCCCCAGCCAAGAGGAGATACATAAATGAGTTGGGGTGGGAGTAGAAGAAGAGAGGTGGAGCGTCCTACAAGCTGCTGAAGACCACCGAGAAGGGCTCGAGACCCCTCTGTCGCTGCGGAAAAGCTTTAGCAGCTTCGGGGAGTTACAGACTTACAGAGAGGGATGGATTTCCCCACTACGAACAAATCTGGGACTCCCGATGTCTCAGCTGATCACCGAACCCAACATCCCGCAGGAGGTGCGAGGGCGGAGGCGCTGAGCCACAAAACCGGGCCGGGTCCGAAAGCGGGTGAAGGGAAGCAATGTTGAAGTGTTTCCGGCGGCGTTTCAGCCGGCCGCCGGAGACCGCCCGCTGAAGGGCAGCGTCCAGGGGCACGGCGCTGCCCCTGCGTTATTTAAAAAGCAGATTTATTAAAAGTTCCCTGTGATTTAAAATGCACACAATTGTGTTGTCCTTGTCAAGAGCTGTTCCCTGCCCCCGTTTTCAGGAACGGTTTGCCTGTTTTTTTTCTCTCCCCCCGTTTGCACTTCAAGACACTAACGGCTTTATTTTATTTCCTTTTACTTTTCACCTACACTGTTGTTGCTTTACTGCAGCGTGTGGACGGTGTGTCCTTGACAGTCAAGTTGTGCGCCTTGTCTAACATTTTTGTACTTTTTTGTGATTCTAATAAAGAATCTCATGAGTCCCTTAAGCCTGCAGATAGTCTGAATATATCTGCTAGTACCACACACACACACACACACACACACTACACACTACACACTACACTCAGACACACTACACACACTACACACACACTGCAATAGAAAATGTCAAATGATAAAAAATACATGTCGAGGGCCCAATGCCCAATGAGATGATGATATGTGGACATGCATGCATTTACGCACACACACACACACACACACACACACATATAAACACACACCAGCAGAAAAATATCAAATTTTAAATATACATGCACAACACCCTCACATATCTGTACATGCATGTGTGTAATGCACACACACACACACACACACACACACACACACACACACACACACACACACAGACACACACACAGGGCTCCCAGATGTAATCATTTTCATCAGAACATGGAACAGAGAGCATGCGGTTTGGCAGGGAACATGCTACCATGCAGCTAACAAGTCAGGAGAGATTTCTCTCCTCCCTGGCCTTCTCCTCTCCATTCCCCCCTCCCCTCGCCCCTCCTCCCATGTAACTATAAACTTTATTGATAAAGCACCACACAAAAAAGGTGTACAGCTACTTTATGAGAAGGCATAAAAACAAGGAATAATAAAACATGTTTAACGGGGGCTGCAAATTGGGGGAAACTCGTTGAACAGAAAAGACAGATGGATGAATGGATGGATGGATGGATGGATGGATAGGAGGGCAGTCAAGTCCACACTTTATGCTAAGCCCTGAATCACAGCTGC
Organism: Lampris incognitus; assembly: GCF_029633865.1. Lineage (NCBI taxonomy): Eukaryota > Metazoa > Chordata > Actinopteri > Lampriformes > Lampridae > Lampris > Lampris incognitus. Next base: position 33,408,701 of record NC_079228.1, on the reverse strand, counting down.
AGTCTAAGGGCTTTACATCCACGCAATGAAAAGCAACATGCTCGATCTTTAGACCCTCATTCAGATGAGTAAGGGCTTTAAAAAAAACTTTAAAAGAAAAAACAGGAGCGGTGGGATCCCTCTTTCAGGATGGATAGGCATATAATAAGTGTCAGATAGGAAAGCACGGTGGTTAGTGCGGTCGCCTCACGTCAAGAAGGTCCTGGGTTCAAGCCCCGGGGTAGTCCATCCTTGGGGGGGGGGGGGGTCGCCCCGGGTCGTCCTCTGTGTGGAGTTTGCATGTTCTCCCCGGGTCTGCCTGCGTGGGGTTTCTCCGGGTGCTCCATTTTCCTCCCACAGTCCAAAGACATGTAGGTCAGGTGGATCGGCCGTAATAAATTATCCCTAGGTGTGTGTGTGTGTGTGTGTGTGTGTGTGTGTGTGTGTGTGTGTGTGTGTGTGTGTGTGTGTGGGTGGGCCTTGTTATGGACTGGCGGCCTGTCCGGGGTGTCTCCCTGCCTGCTGCCCCATGACTGCTGGAATAGGATAAGCAGTTCGGTTAAAGGATGGATGGATGGATGGAGATATATATATATATATATATATATATATATATATATATATATATATATATAGAGTCATATATAGAGTCATTGGGCGGCAGGCGGGGAGACACCCTGGACAGGCCGCCAGGCCATCACAGGGCTGACACACACACACACACACAAACATACACACACACACACATATACACATTCATACCTAGGGACAATTTAGTATGGCCAATTCACCTGACTTACATGTCTTTGGACTGTGGGAGGAAACCAGAGCCCCCTGGAGGAAACCCACAAGGACACGGGGAGAACATGCAAACACTACGCAGAGGATGACCCACCAAGGTTGGACTACCCCGGGGCTCGAACCCAGGGTCTTTTTGCTGTGAGGTGACCGCGCTAACCACTGCGCCACCGTGCTGCAATATAGATAGATAGATAGATAGATAGATAGATAGATAGATAGATGGATGGATGGATCTAATTGCTGACCTGGTAGTGCAGAAATTGTTGAATCAGAGGTCAGATGGTGTCTTCGTTTGACACCAGGTAAAATCTTGTAGATGCTGCAGTCTGAATGGACCAGAGATGTGGGAGTGACTTGAATGAGATGGGACTAGAGGGACCTGCGGTCGTCTAAGCCAGATAAGATAAAAGCTTGGCTGACCTTGTCAAAACAGGCATCCCTCTTCCTCTCTCTCCTCCGCACCTAGTGTAAATTTGCATTTTGTCCAATCGATCAGAAATTGGCTGCTGCCTGTCGAACTCTTTGGAGGCTTTTCGTGGCCGGGGATTTGTCTGTGTCTGACCATTTGTTTGTCAGTGGCACGTGGGGTTTTCAAGAGTCATTCTCACTCATGATGTTTTCCAGCATGCATGCAGATTCAGCTCAAAAACCTCCTCTAAGCTACTGCCTTTACAAGACTGGGTGGACGTCTTTGGTTGGTTACGCTTTATTTGACATGCACGCAATTGGCTCGTGAAACTGTGCAAAATAACAGGAACCTTTTATAACATTTCTCAGAAATCAGTTCGCATTTGCAACTCCCATTTTCCAATAAGAGTCGCTGGTGGTTTTTTAAAGGTAATTTTCTAGACTGTGCTACAAAATAAATTGATCGGCAAATACAAGACACTGTGCATCTCTATCTTCTCTGCACCATTGCACTTTATCACCCTTTATTTCGCCTGTATGTCAGTGCTTGTGTATATAGCTGAAGATTGTTGTGTTGTAGTGTTGTCATTCCATGTTAAGTACCCCGAGAGCCATGAGACTGGAGTCAAATTCCATGTATATGCAAACCTACATGGCCAATAAAACTGATTCTGATTGTGTGGTGGAGAAAATGGAGGAGTTTGACACTCGGGTTATTTAGGCCTAATTCTGTTTACTTGAAAATTGCAGTCTTGGTTTAAGTAGACAGCAATTGGTTTTTGCTGAAGGAGAGGATTTCAAGTCCCGATTTCTTCTGAATGGCCGATAACTTTATTGAAATATGTTGGCAAACAGGTTATTATGAAATGGGCTGCACTAGTATGTCAGTTTTTAATCAGTACTTTTACTCTTTATTGTCCAAATTATGTTTATTTTTTTGTTTCCCATCACTAAACAGGCCAAAACGTGGAACATATGGTGGCACTTAGACCGGATCTTTGCTGAGCAAGTAAATGTGATATTAATTAAAATATTACTTCGTAACTTTCAAGTAATTTAGCCTATTTTTTTCAACAGCGGGCCAGTAAATTAAACAGTAATGTTACCTGTTAAGACAACTTACACTATGCTTTTGGCAGATAAGTCAAATCTGGTGATAAATTAGATGCATTCGGTGACAGGTGTCTGGGTGGCATGGCGGTCTATTCCGTTGCCTACCAACACGGGGATCGTCGGTTCGAGTCCTGTGTTACCTCCGGCTTGGTCGGGCATCCCTACAGACACAATTGGCTGTGTCTGCGGGCGGGAAGCCGAATGTGGGTAAGTGTCCTGGCCGTTGCACAAGCGCCGCTTCTGGTCGGTCGGGGCACCTGTTCAGGCGGGAGGGGGAACTGGGAGGAATAGTGTGATCCTCCCACACGCTACCGCCCCCTGGTGAAACTTCCAACTGTCAGGTGAAAAGAAGCGGCTGGCGACTCCACATGTATCGGAGGAGAAATGTGGTAGTCTGCAGCCGGTTCAGCAGAGGGGGTGGAGCAACGACCGGGACGGCTCGGTAGAGTAGGATAATGGGCCAGGTACAATTGGGGAGAAAAAGGGGGAACCCCCCCCCCCAAAAAAAGGGAGACATTTGGTGACATAAACTGTCTGTGGATGACATCACATGTCCTGATCGTCACCAGATGAATTAAGCAGAAAAACAGCTCCAAAAGTATTTGAAAGCAAAGCAGAGAGAGAAAGGTTTCAGACACTTAAACCAAGGGCAGACATGGGGAAGAGTGTCTCGGGGTTATTTTGACAAAACAAAACAAACAAACAATACGTTAGCAAGCTTCAGACTCAGTCAATATTTTCTTTCCAAACACATTCTGAAGGCTGTGAATGAGTCTTTCTTTTGTGAGAGGCTCAACAGTTCAATGCACATTACCTTTATGTACACCCCCCCAGAGTGCCGTTAAGTCCCTCTGCATCATCTTTACTGCCTTTTGCTACACCTCACCATTTATTTTTGATTATGGCAAACATAGATAGGGTTTTCTGGATCCTGTTTGCCAGACATTCTGCTTTTAAAATATACTGCTTGATATATAAGTGGAAATGATATGGGACGAGATTATTGCGTATTTTGATGTGAGTGAATTCTCAAAAATTTTGCTAACAACCATGATATGGATTTTGCATCACCAGGGTACCAGGGGAATCTCCAGTAGTAGTGTTAAATGCCATTTAAGCTAAGCTAACAGTTGCTAGCACTTTCTTAAGGCAACATCGGATAAACCGATTAAACGTCACCTAAACCAATCTAGAAATGCATAGCGGCACAATCCTCAGAAGCAAAAAGAGTCCGTATTCATTTTGGACATAACTAAAGGCAGTTATTTTACACCCATGTCCAATTTTACTTTGGACTGAAATGGTTACCGTTTCATTACACACACGCACACACACACACACACACACACACACACACATGCTCCAATACAGACCTGGCGTTCTTTTCACCTGACAGTTAGGAGTTTCACCAGGGGGACATAGCGTGTGGGAGGATCACGCTATTCCCCCCAGTTCCCCCTCCCCCCGAACAGGCGCCCCAACCAACCAGGGTAGGCGCTAGTGCAGCAACCAGGACACATACCCACATCTGGCTTCCCACCTGCAGACACGGATAGAAGCCCACTTTAGGTCCAATTCCTCCACGAGCGAGGAGCAGGAAGCCGACATTGCAAAAGATCCCACCAACCATGGCCACTTTCTGCTGTGAACAGTACCTGGGCCTAACGACTGAGAAGAAATGTCGCCATGACTTTTTTTCCTCAAGACAATGGCACCACGTTTTCAAAAGATGACTGTCCTATTTTTAGTTCTGTATTTATTATCATGACTAATTAATGAGCCAACTTGTACAGTCTGCACTAATTCAAAATTTTATCCACACCCCTGTGACCACCGGCCCAGCACATCTGACACTTTAAACTCCTTCATGGGGACTTCTGTGCTGACCAAAAGAGTCGACATTAAAATGCAACTGCGAGATGCTGAATGCTTTTTTTTAAGCTACTCTTTTACTCGGCATAATCATATATTGAAAGAAAAATGAATCCTGGTTTTTCTGAGACGACCAACCCGGTGGCTCCCAATGGTTAACAGGTGTAGCGGATGCCTGGTTGGTGTTGAATATGAACTTGTTGAGAGGAGAGCTGAGAAGTCATTCCATCAAGGACTTACTGCAATGTACCCACCCAGCAGTCAAAAACACGTGCTCTCTCTCTCTCTCTCCCTCTCTCTCTCTCTCTCTCTCTCTCTCTCTCTCTCTCTCTCTCTCTCTCTCTCTCTCTCTCTCTCTCTCTCTCTCTCTCTCTCTGTTTGTGTACAAGACCTGCGAGGAGCAAACCACTCTGTCATTCAGAGTGTTTTGTGGAGTCATGCGTGGACCCATGATGTGTTCAAAAAACACGTCAGTAGAGACAGACAGTACTGTTGTTTTCCTGGCATGTAGCCTATCTGTTGAAGCGGCCGGTGCCCCACTGTTCTTTTCACACAGAAAACACCGCTGATGATTTGTATTACGCCTAAGAGAAGGCGCTAGAGACTTGCCTTGACAGTGAAAACACATGAAGACAGCAAAGCCTGTGATGGGTTTGTTTCCCGAATGCCAGTTGTTGATTGAGAAAGAAAATCATTTCTTATTTCTAAACCATGAAGGATTATGTTAAGTGTTAACCAAGGCCTGACTTAGTCCCTACTACCCATAAAGGAATATCAGTAGATTTCACCATTTGCAAAACGTGGACATTTGACTTTGGGAACCCATCTCCTCTCGTCCAGTTGAACAGAGAGAACAACATATCAAGGTGGTCTGACTTTTATCAAAAGGAAGGAGAGACGAGAACATGTGAACATGGAAATGACTAGAAAAAAGGGTCTTTTTTGTGACAGATGGTGTGTATGGCTCGTCCCTTACAACTGTGTTTTGTATTTTAGATATTCAGTGTATGTTCTCATCCATAATGACTCAGAATGAATGCATGAGAAGCGTGAGCTTCTCTTTCTTTGAGTGAATTGCAGATCATACAAGCAAGCTCAGAAAGAAAAAGGAACTGATAAATGCTCAGATAAATGGATCTGTAGTGGTTGGATAACAAGTAGAGCGGTGTAAAGAGAAGAAATAAAAATTCGTGTGTCTTTGAAAGGAGGAAAAAATGTGGGCGTGGGTGGAGTGTTGGAAGGGTTTGTTGAACAGAGAGGCATGTTTGTGTGACAGCGGAGGAGAAGCAACTCAGCCATCCTTGGCAGGTGGGGGAGCCAGGAAGCAGAACGGGTTGGAAGGGGGGTGGGGGGAGGCAGTTTCCTGTTCGCTCCTACTGTACGAATCAACCCAGTTTCACAGACATAATGTTGGTACGCAACTTCGTATGCGTTCGGTATGAGGGGCCGTACAAGCCATAATTCATTCATTAACTATATGTGTATTTGAAAGGAATTCATGTATGTGTGAGGGCCAGAATATATTTTGGCTTGTATGGCCCCTCATACATTCGTGTACAGACTTGACTATGTCTGACATCGTGGGACTACATGTGAACAAATCAAATCACTTTCTCTCCCATGCGTACAATGCAGCCGCATATCAACAGATCAGGACATCGTTGAGGACATCTGCTCAGATCATCCAGTTTAATACTATGAGATTAGAGACGGCTATTAGATTAGAGACGCTGGTAATTTATTAACTGAAGCTACATTTTCCTGTTGTTAGGAGCCAAACCAAGTGATGGGTAGCAGAATCTTTAAAATTGATTAAGTATTGTGCAAGCTAGCAGCAGCTGTCTGCTGCACACCAAGCTACAGTATAATCCTTTGGAGCAATAGCGCCCATCAAATCATGTCCAGTAAAATACCTCTTATTTTTTGGCACTAACAGGCTTAGACTGTTTAGAGAAGTGTCTGACAACACTTTCCATTATGAAAAGACAAACCCAGTACAAGCAGTCAGTGCGGTGATAGATCTTTTTTATATTTTCTAATGCTTTTACTGTTGTCCTCCTGCAACAGTTCACTCACTGTGGAATTACAGACTTCTGGTCCGGTTTGGAAATAGATTGATATCTATTTTATTCCACAGTTGATATCATGGCCAAGGCTCTTCAGACTCCTCTCATAATCATCAGTCTATTAGTTTGGAAAAAAAAAGCTCTTTTAGGTCCCTTTCACACTTGAAAGTCCAAACCAAGGTCTGAACCAGAGTCTGGTTCTGGTGCTTTCACATCTGTTATTTTATAGTCATTAGTTTCAGGACTTTTGCTTTCATACCAGCGGACCTATGAACCAAAGGATCAACAGTAACCTGGCAACTCAGAACGAAATCTAAACGTTAACGGTTACCTGATCAACGCAATTGAGGCACCCGAATCACCTGTGTGGCCGTGGCGGGTTCAATTGCCTATCTAGCCATGGATCAAATCTTTGTTCAGTTTGTTGCCATCGTACTGTTACAAATATGCTTTTGCATCCAACATTTTAATTACCAAGGTGTGCTTTTGCGATTAGCTCGTCGTCGCCATTCAATTAGATGCCTTTTGCATAACGGTAGACGACGCAGACGGCAGGCAAGGAAGCGAAGGTTGCTGGGTGTTACTGTTTGTGTTTGTTTTATCACTTCCTATGATTGATCCGAAAGTCCGAACCTTTGATTTCACATTAGACATTCATGAACCTTGGTCTGAACCGAGACTACCTCCTGAGCTTGGACCAAAGACCGAGTCTTTGATCCCTGTACCCTGGTCCAAGAGGTTTCACACCTGGCAATCTGGTTTGGACTTTTCTGGAAAGTCTGAAAGTCCGGACTAAACAACGTAAGTGTGAAAGGGCCCTTAGTGGATGTTATTTGACGAGAACTTTTGCCCCGGTGGATTACATTGCATCTTGTTGTGCAGCAGTTGGCTTATTCAGTATTGAGCACGGTTGCATCAATTTAAAAGATCCTGCTGCCTGTCGCTTGGTTAGACATGCAACAATAGGAAAATAGGGGATAGGTTAAAAATACCAGCGTTTTTCTTCAAGTTTAAGTGTTAGCTCAGAGATAGTTAAGTTGTGGGTGTGGTGTGGCTAACGTCATACTAACAGTCTAGAACAACAGTTGTGAAGTCTAAATTGGGGTTAAATTGGGGTCTCTACATATGTCTCTACGATCTATGCATGGTCTCTGCATGAACTATGTCGTCATTCATCAATATGTTAGCAATCAACACAATTTGAGAAATGCATATAAACTGTACTTCATCATTTTGTCGCGTGTTGCCAGTGGTGAGTCTCAATATTCAGGTGTTTGTGAATGTCCGCCTAAGGTATATACTGTACTTTTAAACGTAGGGGCAAAGCTCCAGCGTTTATCTTTATTTTGTTAGATTGTCAAAATGTCAGCAGTGTTGACTTTTACATATTCCTCTGTCTCTGGTGTCAAAAGAAGACAGTGTAGTAATAATCAGTTTGTCAGGATAACAGGCACAGAGTTGGAGGTGCAGTGGCTCTATACTGTTGTATGCACACTGCAGGTATCTGAGCGGGCTGTGTGGATCTGGAGATCTCCACTCAGAGGCGTTTATTGTCCCCATTTACACTTTGTACGACCGTCATCCAGATGATATCGGAATTTGAATTATACACCTTGCTTTTACACCGGTTCTCAGAAACATGCCTTTCATACCTGGACGGAAATCCAATCACACCACCCTGACGCTTTCAACATGAAATTTCCTTCTCCTGAGTGAAACCTACATTTTCTTGTGGGAGAAATGGCTTTGGACAAGTTGAGATATGTTTCCAGCAGAAACTGCTTCATCTACACTGAGCCAGTTTACAGTCACAGTGCTGCCAAGAAATCAGATTATAATCCTTCCCCAATGTTTCTCTGATACATTCACACCTAGATTTCAATGCACATCGGAGTATCTGATCATCTAAAATGGATTTCAATGCCAGGTGTGTCAGATTGAATAAACAGACAGGCTATAAGAATTGGTGAGGCTAGTTTCTAAAATAAGAGTTGCTGATACAGGAAATAGAAATCATCAATGCTTCCTAAAAGAAGCAGCTAGAAATTGTCAAATTCAGTGTATTTTGTGGTAAAAGCTACAAGTCTGAGGAGTCGCATGTCATTTTCTATTTCCATACATTCTGTTGCTGGTGTATTTAAGACAGCTAGCTAATCCACCAAACCACGAATACTTTTGTAGTTTCTTATTTTAGATTTAATTTTAACTGTCAGTAAAGATTTTCCAGAGAAAAATCACTCAGCACATAGCGACGTGTGTCTTCAGCATAGCAGCCAAATGTAGGAAAAGAAGGCAGGTTGCAGCGAGTTTGCAGAAGAAGCAACGTCGTAGTGGCGCACAGCCAAATATGGCTGCCCAAGCCCATGGGATCCCTTTAAAAAAGACATGCATGTTAGGGTTAATACTCCTGTCTGTGCCCCTGACCACAGCAATAGGAAGAAATAACTGGAGTTGGTCCCCGGGTGCTGCACCACGGCTGCCCACTGCTCCTAGCTACACAGCTAGGATGGGTTAAATGCAGAGAGTAAATTTCAGTTGTATTCATGTACAAAATGACTAATAAAGAGTATTCTATTCTATTCCATTCTGTACTATTTACCAACAGATACCGAAACATCTAAAGCTCGCATCCAACCATGTTTTGTTCAGCAGTGTGGGAAAGATGCTGACACAAACGCACCACTGACTTTGTTTCAATTTCAAATGGATGTCTGAGATTTGGAGGGCTCAATCATGACTGGATGTACCTGTATGACCAAAGTTGCTAGTAAGTTTAGAACAGTGCCGGCCCTGACCTCCCTGGGGCCCTAAGCAAAAGTCTGCTAACAGGCCCTCCTACCTGACCCATGAGACATGTAAACCAGTTGCCGTTGCCACACAGTCACACCTGACACTCCAGTGCTCCCACTAAAACAGTTTGCTCCATCTATATTTGTCTGAGAATAAGTAGACCGATACAGAACTGAATGAGGTATAAATACATGATATTTATTGGATAGAATATGTTCTGTAGAATCTTAAGGGACTATCAACATAAATAAAAAACTCTGGAAAATATAAAATGTCTAAAATAATAAAATATAACACTGAGCTTTGTCTCTGATGCCTGGTAATTAGTCCAGTCCTCACAATATTATACAATTAGCTTTGGCTATACAATCTGAACATAGGCCTATAGGCTGTGGCTGCATCTATATGTTTCACAATATTAAAATAAAACCCATACAGCTGTGCGATTAGCTTTGGCTATGCAACCTGAACATAAGCCTATCGGCTATGGCTGCAGGCGGTTTCTAAACACCGTTGTCCGTTGGCGTTTATCCAACGTAATAATAGTTGTATTTCTCTCTCACTTTTGTCCGGCACAAAGTCACAGAACACGGTCCTGGAAGTGGCTGGAGAGCAAGCCAGACACAGATGGACCAAGAGATGCACTGTTTAGCAAGACAGACTAGAGAGAGATAATAATAATCACATTTATATAGCACTTCAACCACCACCAATGTATAGCACCACCTGGGGGATGCACGGCAGCCATTTTGCACCAGAATGCTCACCACACATCAGCTTGAGGTGGAGAGGGAGGAATCATTGAGCCAATTACACGGGGTGGGATGATTAGGTGGTCGGAAGGAGAGAGCCAAGTTGGGAATTTTGCCAGGACACCGGGGAACCCCCTACTCTTGGTGGTAAGTGCCATGGGATCTTTAATGACCGCAGTGAGTCAGGACCTCGGTTTAATGTCTCGTCCGAAAGACGGCATCGCCTACAGCACAGTGTCCCCCCGTCACTGCACCGGGGCATTGGGATTTGATATTTGTGGTTTTTATTAGGACCAGAGGGAAGACTGCCCCCTACTGGCCCACAAAACACCACTTCCAGCAACTCGGTTTTCCCGGGAGGTCTCCCATCCAAGTATTAGCCAAGCCCACAGCTGCGTTTGGCAGAGCCAGGGTACATGCTGGTATGGCTGCCAGCATCTCAGATGCACTGCAAGCTAGCACATCAACTTAACGCTGGAGAGGAGAGGACACGAGTTTACCTGATTACTCTTCCCCCTATTCACTCTCATGGTGTCCCCCCCCCCCTCGTTTTGTGACCAGAAGGACAGTTCCGCTTCATCCTGCCATCGAAGTAGTAAAAATTGACCCCCGCGTTGACATGAGGGGGAGACGGGGCCCTTGCATAAATTGCGGGGCCTTACCCAACTAGTGTAGTGAGGGTATAAGGCCACCCGGGTCTGGTTCAAAAACAGTCTCCACTGTTGCCATTGTTGAGGCGTTCATGTCAGATGGTTTGTGACCATTTAGGTCAGCTGGTGTCTGATCCCACGTGAGCC
>NC_079228.1:33328123-33393123 GCF_029633865.1 Lampris incognitus | reverse complement strand
GAGGACGACCACTATGCAAGTAAAAAGGAAAAAGAAAGTTGCTTCTTTACAGCCAGCAGGCCTCCGCTGCCGGAGCAGCTCTTCGTAACCCAGGGCAACCATATAACGCATTGATATGCGGGCCAGAGCGGTGACATGGTATCCAAGTGCCATTGACTCCCACTTGTCATAAGGTGCCGTTCTCCATCAGATATTCCTCTTTGAACGGAGAGCTTTGAACCCGTCTGACAGATGGCTCCCCTGCTTGAGTAAAGGCTGGCGTGGCAAACGATATTTTATCCTTGGATCTGAAGAACTGACGGATGTCTCATTCTGAAGCCCCGGCTGAGGCGGGAGGAAGACTTTGGCCCTGCTATTAGGATCGCTAAACTTTGAGGCAGTCTACCCAGTTCACTCCTAAACACCCCCCCCCATATCCCCCCCTACTCTTATTGTGTTTTTTTTCATGACCCCCCTCCCCCACCTCTTAAGTTCTACTTTATATTTCCTAATTATATACAAATTGTTGTCAAATATAATTATAGCCTGTCTCTGGCAGAGCTCTTAGAGTCTGGAAAGGTACAACAATAGGTTCCCAATCATAAAATTGAGGTATAATTACACACATAATTGAAGAGCTTGACTAACAGATAGAAAATAAGAAGCCTGCGTTTTTCTCAACCGATATTAATTGGAAATATACTCAAAAGAAACCTTTTACAGCGTCAGAAAATGTAAAAAAAAAAACAATATTTTTTTTTCTTTTAAGAGTTGGTCCCTGTCTTGAGAGACGTTGTCAGTCATTTGGGGGGTAAAAGCAGGTTCCAGTCCTGTGTTTTTCACTTTGTAAGTGGGGCGAAACCTTAACGGTACATTTGAATTGCGGACCGTGGCTTTAAACTCTGCGGTGAGCGAGTTTTGTCGCCCCCTTCTGGCCGTAAGAGTAATTACTTCTCTTCTGGCACCGCTCTCCGATCAGGAAGCCCTACCCTAGAGATGAAACGGTATGAAAATGTCATATCGCGAGACCAGAGTTATCACGGCGATCGGTATTATCGCGGCATTGTTAAAATGTGCTGAAGATGTTCATAAAGTACCGATAAAACACACCCACACACCACTTTTTATTTGCGTAATCATTAGAGCAATAACAACGCCAATACCATGTGTGAACATATAAATATCAAACATGCATAAACATTAAAGATGGCACCCTGTGTCCGTGAGAGGTAAACTTAGACTTGAGGGGATGTTGCATCCTGACACAGCAAACCAACACAGACAAAACAGCAATTAGGCCAACATGGGGCCACGCAGGCCCACAAACACGACAAACCTCACAGCTCGACTGGACAAGATAGGTGTCGCACATGAGAGACGGTCCAGTTTATTATGGACTATTGATCTCGTATCTGGATTTCCCCTCCAAATTCTGTAGCAGGTTTCCTGGTCCTTCAATGTGTGGAGGGGCCGAATACACAGGTGTCGCACACCAAAGACAGTTCCGCAATAACACAACAATCTGATATCCGGATAATATAATTACAGTGAGGAGCTGCCCGGTATCTCATTGACTGGATAGGCAGGATAAACGCCCGAAGACGGTCCAGAGAATGATGTGTTAATCTGATGATGCGAAATATTCTTTTTAATGGGATTAGATTTAATTGCCGTCAGATCTCCAGGTTCCTAATCATCGTAGGTGTCGGACTCTGAAGACACTTAAGCGAGTGAAATACTAATCTGATATCTGGGCGGTTCAATTATAGTAAAGGGCTCCTGGACCACGTGGTGTCTGGATAGGTAGAATAGAGGTCTGGTAAATGGGGAAAAAATCGACCTGAAACCTGGACAAATGAAACCTGGACAAATGGACACAATTACATGAAAGAATTAGATTAAATAGCTGCCAGATTTCTCCATGTCGGAAACCAAAAGGCAGTGAAGAAAATGAAATATCAATCTAGTTTCACATCTGGGTGATGTACTGCCAAGAGAAGAGCTGCTGGCTCTCCCAGTATCCACACTGGTAAACTAGGCGTCTGAGAGGAAGCTTCAACAAACGATGAAGAAATCTGGGATCTGGATGTTAGATATATTTATGATTATTGCATGATACTACAAAATACCCCACTGCCAAGATGGTTGTACCACACTCTCGTCAAGTCCGCAAAACGTTTTGTAGTTTTGATTGTAACATCGGACCGGCCAAGGTCTACAGGTGGTCTACAGGTGGTCTACAGGTGGTCTCGGTGGCCTGTAGTCAAGTTTATTTATATAGCACATTTAAAACAACCACAGTTGAACCAAAGTGCTGCACAAGCTTAAAATCCAATATAAAATAAGGGACACATGAATATAAAAATATATATGTAAAGGAAACATAATAAAATAAAGAATATCAAATATAAACAATAAAACATGAGAGTAAAAGTATATTTGCACAATAAAATCGCAGTGTCAAGCTCAACTTGAATGCCAGCGAGAAGAGGTAGGTCTTTAACAAAGATTTCATAGGTGGTCTAATATAGACCACCTTTAGACAAAGCCATTAGGACTGTGTGTGTGTGTGTGTGTGTGTGTGTGTGTGTGTTTTTAAAATGATGATGATAATCCCTCCTGGCCATTATTCAGCGCTACACCAGCCAACCAATCAAACGGCTTCTCCTCGGGGGGGGGGTCACCACCCCAGCCCATCCAATCAGCTCCTTCTGCCAAACAGGAAGCAATATCACCTGATTAGCATAAGCAGATAGCGTAACCGGGGTTACGCTGACTCAGCCGTTTTTGGCGTTGTGGGTGAGGCGGCGCTCGGTGGCTGTGTTTACGTGGGGGGGGGGGGGAGAAACAGGAAATGTGATTCATACAGTAACAGGTTATCCTGTATGGTGCAGACCAGACATTAGACATTAGCAGCCCTATGCTGTGAACTGCAAAGAGGACGTGTGGTTTTCCGTTTGCCGCCACATCAGGTGATTTCCCTGGTCAGCGCGCCTTTATCCAAACAGGGCAGATTTTGAGGACTCACCTGGCGTAATGCTTGGCTGGAAAGAAAACCTGCACGCTGTTGGCGCCCCGCGGCACCTGCAGTAGTGGTCCGTGTCCACTGGAGAGTTTTCACCCGGTGTATCATGGTCCAACGAGAGATAAGAAACGCGGGTTCGCCGTTGTGTAACCCCTGTGAGCAGCCTCGCGGATTTCCTAACTTAAAGGTGACCTGTTGGGGATTTCACATGGAGTAATTAATTTTTAAAGAGCCTGTCGGTGCTGTGCTCGCCATAGTCCCTGTGGTCCGCTTTCTATCAGCAGATTTCATAATCCCCTCATTATATGCAGGCGCGTGCACGCCTGCATGCACCCCCCCCCCCACACACACACACACAGACACACAAATATACATAAACACACAAAATTTATATGTTTAACTTACCAGTGTTGCGGAAATGAGTTCTTGAAGGACTGAGGAGTATTTTCAGTGCGGAAGTCACAGCGGAAACACTCAATCAACAGCCGACCTTGTGTATGAGTTGAATCCCTGCCTTGCTGGCAATCACTATCTTAATGATTGACCGAGCGTTACAATGGCTGATGCTGTTTTCACAGCGTGTGACAGTTTGTGGTCGATGGTAAACCGATCATCATTTTTAGGAGATGAATGACGGTGCCACTTATCAGTTTACCCAACTTTTGCCTCAACTTTGGCAGCCAATGAGCTCCGTCGTCAGTGTTTTCAGAAGCTTTGCTGTCACAGGAAACGCTCGGGTCTCCATAAAGTCAGCACATCGGCGTAAGACAATGCTGGGCGGCACGGTGGTCCTGTGGTCAGCACTGTTGCCTCACAACAAGAAGGTCCTGGGTTCGAACCCCAGGCCGTCCCAGGTCCTTTGTGTGTGGAGTTTGCATGTTGTCTGCGTGGGTTTCCTCCAGGTGCTTGACTCAGGAACCCTTTATTTGTCATTTCATTTCATGCACTTGCGCACACCAAATGAAATGATACATCATTTCCCCCCAGCCCACAGCAGTGCAACACAAAGACAAAAACACATATCCAAAAACTACAAGAACTACAAGAACACATGTATCAAACTAACACATATATCCAAAATAAAAATAAAAAATCACTGTCCAGGAGAATGGACACCAGCCAGGATGACTGTCAGAACCGCCAGGGCTAGCAGTTAGCTTAACCTGCCCCGCTTCCGTGTCCTGTCAGATTGCCCGCGGTGTTTACTCTTCAGGCGCAGCTCCAGGCAGGGCCGTGGTCCTTGGGCCCACTGGATGCAGCAGACCAGGCTCCCTCAGCCGATCCAACGCCAGCTCTCCCAGCCAGACACCTTCGACACACCTCCCCGCACTCCACACGACGACACTAAAAACACAGTCGAGGCTAGGCGAGGCCACCGCCAGACCGCCCTCGGTGTTATCGGAACTGCCAGTCTGCATGGGCTAGCAGTTAGCTTAGCCTGCCCCACTTCCGCGTCCTGTCAGACCACCCATGGTGTTACCTGTTCAGGCGCAACTTAAGGCAGGGCCGTGGTCCCTGGGCCCACAGGACGCAGCAGATCAAGCTCTCCCAGCTGATCCAGCACCAGCTCGCCCAGCTATCAAACGAAGACAAACAGACACAGACGTGGACAAAGACGCTGCATGGACGGTACTGGGTGAGGCCACCGCCAACGTGAATTCGCGCCGCCGTCTTCCAAAAAAAGACATGCGTGTTAGGGTTAATACTCCTGTCTGTGCCCCTGAGCAAGGCAATGGAAAGAAGAACTGGAGTCGGTCCCTGGGCGCTGCAGCGGACCACTGCTGCTATACAATAGGATGGGTTAAAGGCAGAGGATGAATTCATTGTAGCTTGTACAATGACAAAAATAAAGATGCGTTCTGATATGTTTGAAAGCTAATTTTTGGATCAATAAACTTACTCAGTATACCGCTACACATGTATATGCAGACCATGTGTACTTTGAATCATGGTAAACTATGGAAAGTACGTGGAAAAATGTTTCGAGGAAAAGGTCTTGACATCAGATGTTGTTGATGTTTCTTGGCTACGTGATGCTTGTCTTTAGCTTTCTTCAGCTTGCAGCACATAGTGGGCGCTATAGAAGTTGACCTTGTTATGAGTATATGTGTTATGACGCGTAGTTGTGAGTGCAGAACTTTGTCTTGTGATGAAAAGAACATCTTTAAAACCGTTTCCCTGGTAACTACAGCATGATAATTATTTAAATTGCAAGACATGCACGCGCATAAACACACACACAGACACACACACAGACACACAGAAACACTTACCGACACATGTAGACCCACATAATGCAATGTGACTGAGTGAGTCATGCAAGGCTGATGCAGAGGGAAGTTATGCTGTGCATGGGCTGAAACGACGCCACATCCAGAGAGCGGAGAGATGAAGCTAGGACAGAAGGTAAAGGAATAGAAGGATGGAGAAATGGATGTTGGGAAAAGGAGAGGCAGGAGGAGGAGGAGAAGGTAAAGCAAAAGGAAGAGGGCGGGGAATGGAAAGGAGTGGAACCTAGTAGAAGCCATGCAGCAAGCCATCAGGCCCTGAATTTAACTAGCAATGTAAATTGCCAGCCGGTCAGCCTCGCTCAGAGTCAAGTGGAAAAATCTGTTTTATCCTGCCCCTGAACAGCTTTTTTTTTGGAGGGGGTGGGGGTGTTATGTTATTTAAACTATTCAATTAGCAAATCCATAATCCAACCGTTTCAGCATCACAAATGTGGAGTGTGGCTTTTTGTACAACCCTGATGGCTGATTGGTTGGTTGAAGATGGGTTCAAGGTGGAGGTTGGGTTACATCAAAGATCGGCTCTCAGCCCTTTCTTGTTCAATGGTGATGGACAGGTTGACAGACAAGATCAGCCTGGAGTGTCCGTGGACTATGATGTTTGCTGATGACATTGTGATCTGTAGCGAGTAGGGTGCAGGTGGAGGAGAGCCTGGGGAGATGGAGGTATGCACTGGAGAGAGGAGGAATGAAAGTCAGTAGGAGCAAGATGGAATACCTATGCGTGAATGAGAGGGAGGACAGTGGAATGGTGAGGATGCAAGGAGCAGAGGTGACGAAGGCGTATGAGTTTAAATACTCGGGGTCAACTGTTCAAAGTAACGGGGAGTGCAGAAGAGAGGTGAAGAAGAGAGTGCAGGCAGGGTGGAGTGGGTGGAGAAGAGTGTCAGGAGTGATTTGGGACAGAAGGGTACCAGCAAGAGTTAAAGGGAAGGTTTACAAGATGGTTGTGAGACCAGCTATGTTATATGGTTTGGAGACTATATAGAGTGGAGCTGATGAAAAGACAGAAGGAGGAGCTGGAGGTGGCAGAGTTGAAGATGCTAAGATTTTCATTGGGAGTAACGAAGAAGGACAGGATTAGGAACGAGTATATAAGAGGGACAGCTCAGGTTGGACGGTTTGGAGACAAAGCAAGAGAGGCAAGATTGAGGTGGCTTGGACATGTGTGGAGGAGAGATGCTGGGTATATTGGGAGAAGGATGCTGAATATGGAGCTGCCAGGGAAGAGGAGAAGAGGAAGGCCAAAGAGGAGGTTTATGGATGTGGTGAGGGAAGACATGCAGGTGGCTGGTGTGACAGAGGAAGATGCAGAAGACAGGAAGAAATGGAAACGGAAGCTCCGCTGTGGCGCCCCCTAACGGGAGCAGCCAAAAGTAGCAGCAGCAGCAGCAGTAGTAGTAGTAGCAGTAGTAGTAGTAGTAGTAGTAGCAGCAGCAGCAGTAGTAGTAGTAGCAGTAGTAGTAGTAGTAGTAGTAGCAGCAGCAGCAGCAGCAGTAGTAGTAGTAGTAGTAGTGGTGGTAGTAGTAGCAGCAGCAGCAGTAGTAGTAGCAGTAGTAGTAGTAGTAGTAGCAGCAGCAGCAGTAGTAGTAGCAGTAGTAGTAGTAGTAGCAGCAGCAACAGTAGTAGTAGCAGTAGCAGCAGTAGTAGTACTAGTAGCAGTAGTAGTAGTAGTAGCAGCAGCAGCAGTAGTAGTAGCAGTAGTAGTAGTAGCAGTAGGAGTAGCAGCAGCAGCAGTAGTAGTAGTAGTAGTAGTAGCAGTAGCAGCAGCAGTAGTAGTAGTAGTAGTAGCAGTAGTAGCAGCAGTAGTAGTAGTAGCAGTAGTAGCAGCAGTAGTAGTAGTAGTAGTCGTAGTAGTAGTAGTAGTAGCAGTAGTAGTAGCAGCAGCAGCAGTAGTAGTAGTAGTAGCAGTAGTAGCAGCAGTAGTAGTAGTAGTAGCAGTAGTAGTAGCAGTAGTAGTAGTAGTCGTAGTAGTAGTAGTAGCAGTAGTAGTAGCAGCAGCAGCAGCAGTAGTAGTAGTAGCAGTAGTAGTAGCAGTAGGAGTAGTAGCAGCAGCAGTAGTAGTAGTAGTAGTAGTAGTAGCAGTAGCAGCAGCAGTAGTAGTAGTAGTAGTAGTAGCAGTAGTAGCAGCAGTAGTAGTAGTAGCAGTAGTAGTAGCAGTAGTAGCAGCAGTAGTAGTAGTAGTAGTTGTAGTAGTAGTAGTAGCAGTAGTAGTAGCAGCAGCAGTAGTAGTAGTAGTAGTAGCAGTAGTAGCAGCAGTAGTAGTAGTAGTAGTCGTCGTAGTAGTAGTAGTAGTAGTAGTAGTAGTAGCAGTAGTAGTAGCAGTAGTAGCAGTAGTAGTAGTAGCAGTAGTAACAGTAGTAGTAGTAGCAGTAGTAGTAGTAGTAGTCGTAGTAGTAGTAGTAGTAGCAGTAGTAGTAGTAGCAGTAGTAGTAGTAGTAGTAGCAGTAGTAGCAGTAGTAGCAGTAGTAGTAGTAGCAGTAGTAGCAGTAGTAGTAGTAGTAGTAGTAGTAGTAGTAGTAGTAGTAGTAGCAGTAGTAGTTTTTGTGCAACCCTCTCCAGCCCCGACACCACATTTACCATCACGGCTGCTGTAGCTTACTGGTCACGTTTGGATGCTTGATGGAGGCTGTCAGTCATACTCTACATTTTACCCAGCGTTCCCGATCCAAACTCTGCTCGATAGTCGGGAAAGAAACGGGTTGGTAATTGTGTGTTTGGGGCAGAGCGATGTGGTAATAACAGGCTTATTCCAGGTCCTCCTTGTGGTGTCGTGTGGCTGACGGGTGTTCGAGGCTTCGTCATCGCCTCGATTTCCAGTCGGCCTGTCTCGGGGCGGGGCGGGGCGGGGCACGATCATCGCCTTTACGTTGAGCTGGTTACCCCGCTCTGCGTGCGCGTCGGCCGGCTGGTTGCACCGTCCAGGTGAGCGAGACGGCTTTCGCTCGTGCGACTGTCAGTCAGCTTTCCGGAGGGGGTCTCTGGATGTTAAATTCAATAAGTCGCGCAACGGCGGGCACAGCTATTAGATATCACACACATTCACTTGTGCGCGCAGTCACACAGCGAGTTAGCGTACCTTAACGGCGGAGCCAAACAACACACACACAGACACAGACACACACACAGCGGGAAACTCAAACAGCAAACATTGTTGGTCTGCTGTTATTAAAACATGCTGGCTGTATGACAGATAACAGCGGACGTTGGCAGTCGACTGAAGACACACACTGAGACAACGGCTAAGTTTGCGTGGAGGGGTTGCTAATTGTGAGCGTCCTCCATACGGTGTCTCGCTCAGATTTAGCACTCTTGTCGTCGTGCTGAAAACACCGGCGAGTGAAAATAAAGCCCGAAAGAGAGGGGGGTGGGGGGGGTGGGGGGGGGTTGGTTTGTTATAGCTCTTCAACCGATTGCCTCTGTGATTGACCGTGACGCCAGAGGGCCTCCTCCTGCCTGTACCTTAGGTGGTGTTTGTTGCCCCTTGCATCCACGTAGGCTGGGAAAAGGGGACTGGTTGCGTGTCCCCAGAGCGAGCCGTCCCATGTGCTCCTCCTCATTCCCCTCTATTTGCAGCCTTTTGTGACTGCCGTGAGTGGCAGAACGCCGAAGCGGGACACTTTCGCCCCCCCCCCCCCTCCTTTGCTTTGAGGGAATCTATCATGGACTTGAACACGCACAAACCTGCAATTGTTTTTCAGCCCACTGGCTTTATTCATTTGTCTGTCTGACCCGCTGTGCGACTCAGCCCGCCTACGAGAGGAGGGAGAGAAAAGAAAAGTAAACGACAGAACAAAGATAAGGGAACAGAAATGACGAAGGTGCTCGGGACGAGGAGGGGGGGGGTAGCGGGAGAAGGGTGGGTGGACGAGGGTTTAAGTTGGGTTTGGCACAGACGTACCTTAATGCCTGTTCTCATCCGGTTTGTCTCGGATGCTGCAAACGTCGCAGATCGTGTGAAGTCGTCACCTCAGCTCTTCTTCACCTTCAAGGAATAGAACTGTGTGAACAATAATATTAACAATAATAATAATAATTTGATTTACATAGCACTTCTCAAGATTAAGCACAAACCGCTTTCCAGATTAAAGGATTTACAGAATCAATTGTAAAAAAAAATAATCAGAACCCCCATGCAAGCCCCCCCCCCCCCCTGTGACATACAGTAATTAGGAACACGTGAGCATCCAGGTACATATCAAGCAACACTGAGCCCGTAGAAAACAAATAGCAGTACAAGTCCCAAATAAAATAAACAGGTTCATAAAAAGCAGGTGACGTTTAAATAAAGGAAATGACCACATATATAAATAGGATGCAAATATAAAAGATGATCTCATATAAGGCACACACACACACACACACATATATATGTATATATATATATATACTCTCATATAAAGCAGATAAAATGCCAATATAAGAACAAACTTGAATGTAAAGCAGCTAATACTGCAAAATGTGTCACCCGAATGTCGTCTTATTCGTTTAGTGCGGAGGGAAAAGTGCGTGGCTGTTGCAGATAAATACTGTGTTATGTTCTGGAGTTGACGCTCCTCTGGTGAAGTCTGTTCTGAGCCGCTCTAAATCAGCCCGCTTTCTCCCAGTCTGGTCCACTGTTGTTTTATCAGGCAGAAGAAAGCAGGAGGTCCGTCTGCCATTAACCTTTCTATTCTCTCCTCTCCTCTCCTCTCCTCTCCTCTCCTCTCCTCTTCTCTCCTCTTCTCTTCTCTTCTCTTCTCTTCTCTTCTCTTCTCTTCTCTTCTCTTCTCTTCTCTTCTCTCCTCTCCTCTCCTCTCCTCTCCTCTCCTCTCCTCTCCTCTCCTCTCCTCTCCTCTCCTCTCCTCTCCTCTCCTCTCCTCTTCTCTTCCGTCTATTCCTTCTGTTTCCCCTCTGTAACAGCTGAGGCAATGGTCAGGCCACTCTTATCTTGACAGATTGTTATACTTACAATGGCTGATAGCCATGACCCTGAATCAAAGTGTGTGTGTGTGTGTGTGTGTGTGTGTGTGTGTGTGTGTGTTTGTGTGTTGCGTGTGCGTATTGATTAGCAAAAAAAAAAAGAACCACTGAAGGGACACACTCATGCTCTCGGTGCTATTCAGTGATATCTGTGGCAGCTGATGCCTTCTTTTTGATAACCTCTCTCTCTCTCTCTCTCTCTCCTCTCTCTCTCTCTCTCTCTCTCTCTCTCTCTCTCTCTCTCCTCTCTCTCTCTCCCCTCTGTCTTTCTGTTTCTTGTGGTCTTTAGTGGTTATTGATTTGGTTCTGGAGACATATAGTACAGTAAGTTTCTGTCTATTGAGGCAGTTGTGTCTCGCTAACCTCCCTGCCTTTTTTTTAACTCGTTCTCTCTCTCCGTGAGGTCAACCTGTCATTCCAGCTGACCATCACACACACACACACACACATAGACACACACACACACACACACACACACTGGCTCATCCCAACTGCACAGCCAGTATAGTAGCCAAGATTGACAGCGATGTCAGATGCATAACGATTTCCTATTGGCTGTCGGCCCCCGAGGCCTAACGACCCTTTATTGATCTGACCAATTAGCATTCACACCTTCAATTAATACGGAAACCTGACATGCAAACATGCGCATGTACACACACATACACACACTGATTTAATTAATAGTGAGGAAAGGAGTGGCTGTGGGGAGCGATAAGAGAAGAGATGAGGGAGGGCAGGATGTAGGGTAGAGAGGTAGAGAAAGGTAGCACTGCAGTGGGGGAGAGAGAGAGAGAGAGAGAGAGAGAGAGAGAGAGAGAGAGAGAGAGAGAGAGAGAGAGACTCCTACTGCTTTCGGCTGCTCCTGTTAGGGGTCGCCACAGCGGATCATCCGTGTGAAAGAGAGAGAGAGGGAGGAAAAAGAGGGGGGTCAGACTTCAGACGTCTTTGATATAGCGACCCGTGATCTGTCAGAGCTGAATTGAGTTTGGCCGACAGAAAATAAAAGCCCTCCGAGCGACTCGTTGTTGCGCCGCGGCTCCGTAACACAGGGGTGCGGGCTTCCCGTCTGTCTTTCCATTTTATTTTATTTTTTTGCCGCGAGTGTGCCGTGGCGCTTTGGAGATTATGCAGAAGCTAGCTTGCGGTGTCAATTAAACATCCGCGGTGTGTCAAAGCATTAGCAGGCGCTGCGCAGAATCAAATGAACGCGGCACTTCACACATGACGGGGGACCCGTCTCCCGGTCTTGGCGCCGCGCAGTGACTCGATCAAAGATCTTATTTGCCCAACGTGGGGGATAATCCTTTGAAAGCAGTTCCACATTAAAGCGATACGCTGAGAGCCAATGCAAAAAACGCAAGACAGAAAGAAAGAAGAGAGCTCGTCTTGTGTTTTCTAATGCTCGCAAACGTCAGTGCTGTATGTTTGATCGAGTCTGAAGTCTGAGAGGGGTAATTCGGTCTTGTGTGCAGAAAAGACTCAATAAGTCCTATCAGACCAGATCAAACGATAGCAGATAGTGCACTGCTGTACATTCACCGTAAGGGCTCGCACAAAAAATCTACCCTGTGATCTTACTCAGCCCTGATGGCTACAGCCTGTAAACACTGGACAATTAGAGAGCGGGTGTGTGTGTGTGTGTGTGTGTGAGGGTCTAATGAAGTTCTGTTGGCAGGATGTCTTTAGGGGAAAATCTAATGGTTTATTGAACCGGGCCTCAGAGAAACATTGATCACAGCATCAAGGAGCTGTACACATACAGACAGACAGACACACACACACACACACACACACAGCAGTGGAGTGAGGGTAAAGGGCTTATTATTGACATCACCTCATTCCTTTGTGATCAGTGTGAGCAGTCAGACCGCCACCATTACCTGCTCATTGAATTACACACCACTGGCGGGAGAGCATCCTCAAAACGTGTGTCCAGCTGATGGTCACACCGAAACCGCCCAACAAGTTGAACAAATACATGCAAGGAAACATTTGAATTATAGTAAGCGGCCACAGTGAACAGCACAGTCACCTCTCCTGTCTTTCGTGAATCATATCAGGGACACTCTTCACTTTTTGGGTTGCCACAGGTTGGCTAGCTGTGGAGCAGCAACTGTGTGTGTGTGTGTGTGTGTGTGTGTGTGTGTGTGTGTGTGTGTGTGTGTGTGTGTGTGTGTTTTTACAAGTGCAAATTTGAGTGTCGTCCCAATTTAACTCCGGTGGTATGAGTGGACATGAAAAATGGGGATCAAAGTTTGTCCAGTGAGAAGGAGGTATAGTCTCCGTCCTCCTTCAGCCATCATGTGACCCACAGGTGAATAAGCCATCATGTGACCCACAGGTGAATCAGCTATCGTGGGACCCACAGGTGAATAAGCTATCATGTGACCCACAGGTGAATCAGCTATCGTGGGACCCACAGGTGAATCAGCTATCGTGGGACCCACAGGTGAATCAGCTATCATGTGACCCACAGGTGAATAAGCTATCATGTGACCCACAGATGAACACCCTTGTAAATAAGATTGACCGGTCTCGGGCCTTTACCAGAACACGAAGAGAATTATCGGGAAAGGAGCTCGACGTGTACCTTAGAACCCTCGCGACATGCTAGCAGGTGCTAACGTAGCGGTAAATGGACTTCCTGGTCTTGGTGTAGAGGGAACAGGACTAAAGGGACCGGGGGATGTCCTCTGGTGGGCACCATCAGTCTGGCCAGCTCAAAAAGACTGAGAATTATGATGTTACTGTGGTGGTTCTCCCCCCCCCCCTCCTTTTTCTCCCCAATTGTACTTGGCCAAATACCCCACTCTTCCAAGCCGTCCCGGTCACTGGTCCACTCCCTCTGCCGATCTGGGGAGGACTGCAGACTACCGCATGTCTCCTCCGATACATGTGGGGTCGCCAGCTGCTTCTTTTCACCTGACAGTGAGGAGTTTCACCAGTGGGCTGTAGCATGTGGGAGGATCACGCTATTCTTCCCAGTCCCCCCCCCCCTCGACCGAACAGAAGAGGCGCTAGTGCAGCGACCAGGACACGTACCCACATCCGGCTTCCCACCTGCAGACTCGGCCAGTTGTGTCTGTAGGGACGCCCGACCAAGCTGGAGGTAACACGAGGATTCGAACCGGCGATTCCCGGTTACTGCAGTGTTTTTCTGGGAATTTTGTTGTTTTTAAGTTAAATGGCTTGATAGAAATGGGAATTATTGGAGAAAAAAAAACCCTCACTTGGGGGTGGGTTAAGTTTTTATTGGACAAAAGGAAGGGTGTGAAATTGTAATGGAGAGGTATTTACCATATCAAACATAAGATGCGAACTGGCCTTTTATTCTCTCGCTCGCTCTCTCTCTCTCTCTCTCTCTCTCTCTCTCGCTCTCTCTCTCTCTCGCTCTCTCTCTCTCTCTCTCTCTCTCTCTCGCTCTCTCTCTCTCTCTCTCTCTCTCTCTCTCTCTCTCTCATTGGTGTAGAAGTACGATGAGAACACGTAGGCCCACATTCAGGGTGTTTATTCACTTAATCAGGTCTGATGGAAATGCAAGTAGATTTACATGATTTTTTTTTCCTCTGTGAAATTTAAATGTTTTCTTGAAAGTTGTGCAAAAGTTGGTTGGGAACAAAGCGATAGACGCTTTATGACTCATAAGTATTGATGTGTGGAGGCAAAATATTTCCATTAAGATAATATTCACTGACTGTTTGCTGCTGCACAAACACAATTTCTATCCAGCAATTTGTAATTTACCTTGCGTTATTGTGAGCTTGTTTGCACGGGCTTCGTTTCCTTCCCGTGGCCGCCTGGTTAACGCCGACGAATGCCGGATGAGATGGGGATGAAAAAAACGTTGCTGTTTGAGGTGTTTATTTTCAAAAGTTTCTACTTGCCGTTCTGTATTTCAAACAAAAGGAAGTATTTTCTTTTGAGCCGGCAGTGTTAATAGGCTACCCGGTCTAAATGGCTGCGTCGATGGAAAAGGTTTTTGAAAACGAAACATGGGCACAAAAGATGTGACGCGTGTGTGATGCGGCGGTGGTCCGCTTTAGGAATCCCTGAGGGGAGCGAGAGGTAGGCCTCCGATCTCTCCGAGCCAGACTAACAAGGATTAATGCCTGTCTGATGCAGTGGCTTTTCCCTGCACCGGAATACAAGGAGCAGAGAACAAACACCGCAGGACTGTTTTATATGTGTTTACCTTCAGCATTAGCGCTTTTTGTCACCATTCAGAGGAAAAGATCGAGAGAGAGAGAGACGGGGAGAGAGAGGGCCAGAGAGGGGGGCAGAAAGATGGCTATGGCGAGTCTGAGAACCTGAGAGAAGAACCAAAGGTTAGACAGGAAAACAGACTGAAACAGACAGTGAGGTAGCGAGAGGGACCGAGTGAAGTACAGACGAGCTATGTAAGGTCATTACCCCGCCCCGCACCAGCTGCATGGCGGCCTTCAGTACCGCTAATTATCACTCGCACACAACATGGAGGACCCGAAAAGACTGCCTCCACTGGCGGAGGAAATTAGGACGTAACAGTGTATGTATGTATGTATGTAATATGTATGTATGTATGTATGTGTATATGATCCAGTGAGTCAAGTGAATTCTTTATGAGACAGTACAAGTCTGTTTCATGCCATAAGCAACCATCAGCTTATATATATATTGCGTTTTTTTCCAAAACTGTCAATGGTGTTGTTATAAGTGCTCATCTAATGAGGAGCGGAATATCAATACAGGTGCAGGAAATAAAGTGTTAATACACAGCAGTACAGGCCTGTTTCATGCATCACGCACTCATTAGCAGCTGGTGAGTGCACGATGCACAAAACAGGCCTGTACTATGTATTAAAACTTTTTTCCTGTACCTGTATTGATATATATATATATATATATATATATATATATACAACACACAAATAGACGTGTGTGAGGGGGGGGTGCACGTCAGCACCCACACCTCTCTAAACTTAGCGACAGTCGTGTCGTGATCTGTTCTGAGTCCATATTGTTTGATCTCCACTGGAAGATACGATCATTAGTAACACAGCGGTGTGTGTGTTGTTTTTTCTTGAGTGTGTGTGTGTGTGTGTGTGTGTGTGTGTGTGTGTGTAATTACCTCATGTTCACAGCTGTTGGATGATCTAATGCTTTGAGCAGCAGTTCCCCTATCTGTAAGTTCTCTCTCTCTCTCTCACCCATCACACACACACGCACACACACACACACACACACACAAACACTCCCACTGTTGCCACTCAGTACTTTTCCCTCTATTTATAGCTTCATAATTACTCATAATTACGCATAATTACACCATCAGCACACAGCTGCCAATCAAAAGTGGACTTTATGTGGGAGGGGATAGGTGCAATTTAGTGTGTGTGTGTTTGTTTATTTGTGTTTGTGAGTTTGTGTATGTGTGTATGTGTGTGTGTGTGTGTGTGTGTGTGTGTGATGGCCTGGCGGCCTGTCCAGGGTGTCTCCCCGCCTGCCGTCCAGTGGCTGCTGGGATAGGCTCCAGCATCCCCGCGACCCCTGACAGCAGGAAAAAGCGGTTCGGATAATGGATGGATGGATGGAGTTTGTGTGCATTTATGTCGGTTTGTGAATGTGCGCCTATCTTGGGTCAGCATGTACCAGTATCCCTCCACTCAATAAAATGTGTTTTTCTTATGTTTGTGTCCCCTAGAATGTCTGGCCTTGACTATACCGAATTGTATTCTGTGCAAAGTTTGTCAGCAGAGCAGCGTTTTCACATTCCTGTACTGGAGAAGGAGCTGTCTGTGCCTTCCCCTAAAATCCTATATTCAAACGTACCCCCGGGTAAACTAGATTTGGTACGTCACAAATCCGAAAGCCAATCGCTGTTTAATATGCAAATCACAGGGCGGGGGGCGCGCGCGCGGGGGGGGGGCGCTGAAACGTCGTACGCGAGCGGACTTGTCAGTACGCAGAGCGAGTTTGCGTTAGCATAGTTAACGTTTTGACAGCAGACGAGCTATAATGTGCAGTTTTTGGGATGTAAACTGGACCCTGGAGCTTCTCCTCCACTGTCTACCAAAACAAATCCCACCATACTGCTGAAAAGGTTGGAATGTGTTTACAGACATCGGGCTCACGGGCCTACAAGCCCGGAGGGACCGCGTCTCCGCAGCGAGGGGTGTTTCTGTAAGCTAATGCTAAAGTCGCCGGGTTCTCACAAGCAATTAGCTTTGAAATCTGATGCCGTGCCGACTATTTATCCAGGGACGGACAGCGAGCAGTCAGCTTGTAAGTAATATATTTCTTTTTACTCAACCGACAGTCAAATGAAAGCTCTCAGCATGTAGCATATTTCCCTTGTGACTGACTTATAAATAGTGTTAACAACGCTAGCGCTTTGCTAGCTGCTGCTAGTTGTTTGGTAATGGTAAAACTGTAAACTACATTTCACTAGTTATTTTCTTGCCCGGTGCGGGATTCGATACGGGGTGTACTGCGCCACAAGGCGACATCACTAACCGATTGGCTAAAGGGCCAGACCCGTTAGCTAGGGGCTAACATGTATTATTAGTAGTTTACAATCGTATTGAGCGAACGTTTCAAAGTTCAGCCATATGAACAGATGACGAGGTGCGTCGTGTGCACTGTAAACCTATTTTCTAGCCCGGACCTCGAGCCAGACTGGGCTAGCGTGCCGCCCCCTCCCCGCTTCGGCGGCGCCAATAATGGCGTCGGTCGTTTTGCGCTCCGGGCGTTGACGGAAAGGCGGCAGCGGCGTCCGGTGCGGGTCGCCTCGCCCTGACGTCACGGCGTTCTACACGCTGCCGGTCATCGGCGTCGCCAAGTCATTTTGCCGGGGGCTGAAGCCCCGACCGTTATTAGTGGAGCCCCGAGTGTCATGGTAAAGGTACGCCTGTGTGAAGCCCCACAGATAACGTACCGTGTGGCAATGTCCGGTAGTCTTTGTTACGTAACAGCCTGTCAGAATAAATGCAGGTCTCTAAACTAACTGTGTGTGTGTGTGCGCGTGCGCGTGTGTGTGAAGTCAATTTTATTTGTATAGTCCTGTGTGTGTGTGTGTGTGTGTGTGTGTGTGTGTGTGTGTGTGTGTGTGTGTGAAGTCAATTTTATTTGTATAGCCCAGTGTGTGTGTGTGTGTCTGTCTGTCTGTCAAGTCAATTTTATTTGTAAAGCCCAGTGTGTGTGTGTGTGTGTGTGTGTGTGT
This sequence comes from Lampris incognitus, assembly GCF_029633865.1. NCBI lineage: Eukaryota > Metazoa > Chordata > Actinopteri > Lampriformes > Lampridae > Lampris > Lampris incognitus. The sequence goes on along the minus strand of NC_079228.1, from coordinate 33,375,668 downwards.
CTGTCAAGTTAAATTTTATTTGTAAAGCCCAGTGTGTGTGTGTGTGTGTGTGTGTGTGTGTGTGTGCGTGCGTGCGTGAAAGAAAATCTAATCCTCCAATAAACTGATGTTAACATAAATACATTTTTAACTTTATTAATAGTTTTTTTTTTATTTTTCCCCAAAATACACACACAAAAATCAAAACACCCCCCCATCCCCTGGACACCAAAATAATAATAAGAATAATAATACAATAAAATAAAACAAGCAAGTCAGAGAAAAAAGAAAAGAAAAAAACAAAACATTTTCTCTAGTCTGGTACTGTAGCATGTCATTAAATGTTTAATGATAGCAGTTGTGAAGTATTCTGCTTCTACTCAATACTAATTACAAACAACTACTAATATTTTAACATCACAATTCATTCTTAATCTGGAGAGGAAACAACAGTTTTTCAACAATTAACACATGTGCTTTGAATATAATTAAGGTGACAGAGTGCATAAAAAAAAGAAGCCCCGAATGTCCTCAAATCCTGGAAATGCCCCTGCTGCCAGTGAGCCAGTTCCCAGGCAAACTTGATTCGCTGTCAAGATAAACAGATATTACACTTAATATAAAAATCTCAGCCAGACAGGATGTATCTTTCTGCAAACTTTGATTAGACCTCTGGTATATAATTAACGTGACAATGTGAACACACATAGCAGATGTTATTGTATGTTTCACCACCACTGCTGTCAGCCGCTGCCTATTATAAACTAACAAACAACATAAACAAATAAAAGATATGCTAACTACACTTGCCATTCTGATATATGTCTGCTAGTTGTGGATTTTGGAATGTTGATTGAGAAGTATAGAGAAGGCCAGAAAGAGTTGCATTGTGTCTTTGTAGATTTAGAGAAAGCTTATGACAGAGTACCGAGAGAGGAGGTGTGGTATTGTATGAGGAAGCCAGGAGTTGCATAGAAGTATGTAGGAGTGGTGCAGGATACGTATGAGGGAAGTGTGACAATGGTGAGGTGTGCGGTTGGAATGACGGATGGGTTCAAGGTGGAGGTGGGATTACATCAAGGATCGGCTCTTAGCCCTTTCTTGTTTGCAATGGTGATGGACAGGTTGACGGACAAGATCAGGCAGGAGTCTCCATGGACGATGATGTTCGCGGATGACATTGTGATCTGTAGTGAGAGTAGGGTGCAGGTTGAGGAGAGCCTGGAGAGGTGGAGGTATGCACTAGAGAGAAGAGGAATGAAAGTCAGTAGGAGCAAGACGGAATACCTATGCGTGAATGAGAGAGAGGACAGTGGAATGGTCAGGATGCAAGGAGGAGAGGTGACAAAGACATCTGAGTTTAAATACTTGGGGTCAACTGTCCAAAGTAACGGGGAGTGCAGTAGAGAGGTGAAAAAGAGAGTGCAGGCAGGTTGGAGTGGGTGGAGAAGTGTGTCAGGAGTGATTTGCGACAGAAGGGTACCAGCAAGAGTTAAAGGGAAAGTTTACAAGATGGTTGTGAGACCAGCTATGTTATATGGTTTGGAGACAGTGGCACTGACGAAAAGACAGGAGGCGGAGCTGGAGGTGGCAGAGTTGAAGATGCTAAGATTTCCACTGGGAGTAACGAAGAAGGACAGGATTAGGAACGATTATATTAGAGGGACCGCTCAGGTTGGACGGTTTGGAGACAAAGCAAGAGAGGCAAGATTGAGATGGCTTGGACATGTGTGGAGGAGAGATGCTGAGTATATTGGGAGAAGGATGCTGAATATGGAGCTGCCAGGGAAGAGGAGAAGAGGAAGGCCAAAGAGGAGGTTTATGGATGTGGTGAGGGAAGACATGCAGGTGGCTGGTGTGACAGAGGAAGACGCAGAAGACAGGAAGAAATGGAAACGGATGATCCGCTGTGGCGACCCCTAACGGGAGCAGCCGAAAGTGGTAGTAGTTGTGGATTTTGGTGTACAACAGAGTCTGGATCTGACTGGGGCTCAAACATGTATGGCTGAATCTCCGATATTTGCTCTAACACTAGCCATGTTAATGCACACTGCTCTTTTACCAGTCAGCCTAGAGCAAGCAGTGGTGGTGGGCGGGGCGTGAGGGCTGTTATATTTGCATATTCATATATTCTGAGTTTCTTAATAAGGAAGAAGGAGTAGACGTGCTGGACACAATCTCAAAGTATTTTTAAACTTTAAAACCTGTCTGAAGGGGTACTTTAAGGTACATGATTGGTTGTACATGAATGTGTGTGTGTGTGTGTGTGGGGGGGGGCTATTTTAACATATTAGAGTGTGTACGTACGTGAATATGTACTTTTTCAGTAGGCTCAATTTCTCAACCCTCCTTCGCAGCCCCCCCTGAAGGAAGATCCACTTGTAATTTATTTGACAGGTACTTGTCACGGACTCCCCTTACCCTCCCCCCGACACACACTCAGACACACACACACACACACACACACACACACACCACACACAAGCTCACTTAGGCTAATACTCTAATATTTATTGATTAGAGGCAATTGGGTTTGTACTCTTGAGGTACATTTAAACCACTCAGGCCAATCTGCAGAGAGAACGAAAGCCTATTGTTTTATTACTTTGTTTTTGTTCTCGGTTCTCTTTTTTTATTGCACATTTGTTTTACAAAGGAAAGTTTTCTCTCCATTTGCTAACAGTTAATTTTCCCTATCAGAAAGAGCAACAGCTCCTATTCTCCTATTACTTGTTTCAGATTAGTTTCATGACGTCAGTCAGACTCGACCCAACCCCCAGAGTATTTAGCATGTAAAACTTGGAATTTTCTTGGAATTTTCCAAAATTAGAAAAAAGCATCTTGGAAGTTTCACATCTTGCCTCGTAGGGTTGGGCATCGTAGTTTCTAACTAACTGGGGGCTGGCTGCATGCCGGCTGATCTTTGAATTGTTAGTTGAAAAAGGTTTTTCTAAATCGACAATCCCTGACCTCTTAGAATAAACCTGGTGCAGCAACACGGTAACACAGTATCATACACGGTGTCATTATAGTATCATAACCTGACTGAACAGCTGTACTTTGGACTTGATTCAGTTTGATTAAATTGAGTGGTCTGGGGGCATTAAGTCTCAATCAGAAAAAGGAAATCCTAAGACCTGTGTTGAGTTTTAAATTCTCTCTAGTTTACTGTACTTTAATGCACAGAGGAAAAAAAAGTGAAGCGGTCAAAGATTAGAATAAAGCCATGGGAGACAGTTAACTGTATTTTAATAGTTGAAATATGGACATGTAGCAGGGCTATCTGATAAAGTGTAACCTTCAGGAAAACCACTTAAATGAAGTGTCTTGATGTATGCTCAATAATCCAGATAAGGAAATCCCAGAAAGGTGAATCAGTTCATCTGGACACAACGTTTATGGAGAGAAACGTTTCATCACTCATTTAAGTGACCTCTTCAGTCTCAACTGACTGCAGGTATCGCCACCCTTATAAACAATACAGCTGCATAACGAACATAAACAACAATCAGTTTCATATGCAAATTGCTGTGACCATTAACTAGAGTTACAATGGCCATGTGTACTGTTCACAGAGGTTTTGGGAATAGTTGCAATCACAGCATTGTAAGATGTTGACAGATGTACTCTTAGGGTCCTGACACACCGTCGGGCCTTCGGTGAGCGTCTGTGACCCTAGTTTTTGTGGTGTCGCCCGCACCGTCGGCACTTTTCGGCCGGTTCAGCATGTTGAATTGACCGAGCCCGTAGGTTAGTGGGATTACGCTGATTGGCTGTTCAGCTTAGCAAATCAGTGCAGAACGTACATGCTAGCTGGCCGTCGACTGTAGTCTTTGCGGTGTGTTCAAGTGCTACTTTTTGGCCCAGACAGTAGGCGATGTGAGGCGACGCAACAGTCGGCCTTCGTCGCCGCTAGTCGGCTTGGTGTTTTTGGGCCCTTAGGCCTCCCCTCGTTTCAGGGATGGTCATTCCCTCTTTACATAGATGGCGTCTTTGACCCCCCCCCCATTCAAACCAGCATTTCTCCTTATCAAGGATGTGCACATCCTCATCCTTGAAAGAGTGGCCACTGGCCTGTAGATGGGTGTAGACTGCGGAGTCCTGGCCTGACGTGTTAGCTCTCCTGTGTTGTGCCATCCTCTTGGCCAGTGTCTGTTTGGTTTCTCTGATGTATAAATCACGGCAATCCTCCCGGCACTTAACAGCACACACTATATTGCTCTGTTTGTGCCGGGGGACCCGATCCTTGGGTCGGATCAGTTTCTGGCGCAGCGTGTTTTGGGGTTTGAAAACAACCGAGACACGGTGTTTGGAAAATACGTGTCTCAACTCTTCCGACACTCCCGCCACATACGGAATCACCACTGGTTTGCACTTAGACTGCTGTTTTCCTTCTCCTCTCTTCAATCGGCTGGTGCACTGTTTGGGCGTCTTCCCGGCTTTGACAAATGCCCAGTGAGGAAGTGAAATGAAGTGGACTGAAATGAAGTGTTTCTTTAATGTCACTGAGTGGTTAGCTGTGAAAGTAGCTTTGTACAACAGCTAAACGTGAAACCCATGAATCACCGGACTGTTGAATGTTACATGTACAGTATCTTGACCTGCTGTTAACATCTGGATAGATAAAATGTTCCCTTCACTTCTGGTGCTGAGGTGCTACTTTGCAATACAGCTGTTGATGGTGTGAGGCAGACGTTGGATGGATACCACATACGAACGCGTGTACCTTTAGTCGCCGTTGCTTTAAAATGTCAAGCTTGATCAGCACAAAGAAATGAAGTTTGAAAGAACTGAATTGACCCGCAGATAAGTAAATATAGATATGACAGATTTATAAACCGCAACCATGTATAACGCTCATTAATTACCCCGGGCAAGCAATGAGGTAAAAAAAACAAAAGATTATTTTTTGTGGTAAAATGCAGGTTTTCAATGGCGTGTCCACTTTAGATCCATCATGCTAAGTGGCCACTTAATCATGAGAGAAGTGGGTGATAGGTGTGAAAAGGACTTTCTGTAAAAGCAGCTATATTGACTCTCAATCTGTTGGGGAGGGAAATGAATTTGTGTTAAAATATTGCACCAGTGTGCGATTATGGAACACTTGTGTTTTGCATTGTATTGACATTGTTGAGAAAGTTGTAATTCAAATGATGAGCAAAATAAAATGCTGTTAGCCTTTAGATATATATATATATAAACAAAATATATGTATATATACACTCACCGGCCACTTTATTAGGCACACCTGTCCAACTGCTCGTTAACGCAAATTTCTAATCAGCCAATCACATGGCAGCAACTCAATGCATTTAGGCATGTAGACATGGTCAAGACGATCTGTTGCAGTTCAAACCGAGCATCAGAATGGGGAAGAAAGGTGATTTAAGTGACTTTGAACGTGGCATGGTTGTTGGGCCAGACGGGCTGGTCTGAGTATTTCAGAAACTGCTGATCTACTGGGATTTTCACACACAACCATCTCTAGGGTTTACAGAGAATGGTCCGAAAAAGAGAAAATATCTAGTGAGCGGCAGTTCTGTGGGCAAAAATGCCTTGTTGATGCCAGAGGTCAGAGGAGAATGGCCAGACTGGTTCGAGCTGATAGAAAGGCAACAGTAACTCAAATAACCACTCATTACAACCGAGGTATGCAGAAGAGCATCTCTGAATGCACAACACGTCGAACCTTGAGGCAGATGGGCTACAGCAGCAGAAGACCACACCGGGTGCCACTCCTGTCAGCTAAGAACAGGAAAGTGAGGCTACAATTCGCACAGGCTCACCAAAATTAGACAATAGAAGATTGGAAAAACGTTGCCTGGTCTGATGAGTCTCAATTCCTGCTGCGACATTCGGATGGTAGGGTCAGAATTTGGCGTCAACAACATGAAAGCATGGATCCATCCTGCCTTGTATCAACGGTTCAGGCTGGTGGTGGTGGTGTAATGGTGTGGGGGATATTTTCTTGGCACACTTTGGGCCCCTTAGTACCAATTGAGCATCGTGTCAATGCCACAGCCTACCTGAGTATTGTTGCTGACCATGTCCATCCCTTTATGACCACAGTGTTCCCATCTTCTGATGGCTACTTCCAGCAGGATAACGCGCCATGTCATAAAGCTCGAATCATCTCAGACTGGTTTCTTGAACATGACAATGAGTTCACTGTACTCAAATGGCCTCCACAGTCACCAGATCTCAATCCAATAGAGCACCTTTGGGATGTGGTGGACCGGGAGATTCGCATCATGGATGTGCAGCTGACAAATATGCAGCAACTGCGTGATGCTATCATGTCAATATGGACCAAACTCTCTGAGGAAGGTTTCCAGTACCTTGTTGAATCTATGCCACGAAGGATTAAGGCAGTTCTGAAGGCAAAAGGGGGTCCAGCCCGGTACTAGCAAGGTGTACCTAATAAAGTGGCCAGTGAGTGTATATTAAAATATAAAAAATGTATTTTATATATATAAACTTACATATATTGCATTTAACAATTTTAATCAACTTTTTTTCCCTAAACAGCCTCAGGGCAGAGTCAGTAACTAGTGACGATGTCTGTTTGCTGTTAAGCGATTTAGCACAGAGGATAATTTATCAAGTGTGAGTCAAAGAGATGACACAAAAAAAACACATTTGAGACAGATCGCTTGTCAGTCTCAAATCATAATCCAAGCGCTTCATCAAATACACAGGCACTTTCAGATACTTGGATGATATAATTTAAACGCCTCCGTACTGCCAAATTACACTGTTATAAATTGTGGAAATAAATCCCATCATCTGATTGTTTATGGATAACTTTGCAGTCCTGCCTCACCATGATACCCAAGTTAACAGAGGTAACCACAGCTCCTGTAAACCTGACATCAGTTTGAGATTATGTCTCACTGATGAGAGCAAGTCTACAGGTTTTTAGGTCAAGAAGCATGCTGGTAAAATTTGAGGAAAATGGTTGGCTTAGTGTAGGTTTTTCTTCTTCTTTTTCTTTTTAATAGAAACTTCATTCTGAACTAAATACTCACGCTAAACTCAATTCCAATGTGGATATGGAGAGAACCACAATCCCTAACCAGTTATCAGATATCAGAAACACTTTACTGCCAAAATTGAGGACTTACGTACGTGAATTTGCCTCGGTACAAAATGCAACATTGACTTAACGCTAAACAGATGATACACGACTGTCCCATTACGTAGAATCGAAAGGTGTAGACATTTATAGAGCGACACAGACATTCAAGTTAGACGTCATATTGCACAGTGGAAAAGGCACACAACACCTGAGGAAGTGTTGGCAGTTATCTACATGGGTATGTAAGTATTGGGCGGCACGGTGGCCCAGTGGTTAGTTCTGTTGCCTCATAGCAAGAAGGTCTCTGAACTCTACTGGAGGGATGGAGCACCATTCTTTCAAAAAATATTCCCTCATTTGGTATTTTGATGATGGTGGTGGAGAGCGCCGTCTAGCTCGTCAGTCCAAAATCTCCCATAGGTGTTAAATTGGGTTGAGCTCTGGTGACTGAAGGCCATAGCATACGATTTACATCATTTTCATCCTCATCAGACCATTCAGTGACCCCTCGTGCCCTGTGGATGAGGGCATTGTCATTGTGGAAGAGACCACTCCCATCAGGATAGAAATGTCTCATCATAGGATAAAGGTGATCACTCAGAATAACTTTGAATACAAAGTTAGTGTGGGAAGTGACCCTTCCCTCGACAGGGACAAGTAGATCTGTCGCAGGAGAGCATACGAGTACAAACCATTCAGTGACCCCTTGTGTCCTTTGGATGGGGGCACATTATCATCGTGGAAGAGACCACTCCCATCAGGATAGAAATGTCTCGTCATAGGGTAAAGTTGATCTCTCAGAATAACTTTGTATTGATTTGCAGTGACCCTTCCCTCTAAGGGGACAAGTGGACCTGTGGCAGGACAGTGTATGAATACAGTGTAAATATATATACAGTATAGATATACTGTACAGTATATAGATAGATGGATGTGTACAGGTGGACAAAGATAGTATGACAAAGATGGTATATATGGTGTCAAGTGTCTTTATACACCATCCACCATAGTCGAACTAGAGGTTGGCTTATTTTTCACTAAAGCAGACGGTTTTCACCATGATAACACAATAGTACTCAGAAACAGCTGACGTATCTAGGAGATTTAGTCGCTTCAAACGCTGCTTGACCCCAGGTTTAGAGGGGGGAAAAAAACATCTTTTCAGTTTCTGCTGGAGCACTGCCTCTGGTATTGCCGATCTAAATCTGGTCTTTAAAGCCATGAGATGGGGGGTAAAATTCAGTTAAATCACTAGTTGTGTTTCAGCTCCTTCTCCCATGCTTCACCACGGGGAGTCGGAACTAAACTCAAAAAAGGGATTTTGTCTGGAATAGATTTTATACTTTTACCCCCTACTGTTACTCCTTATTCGACATTCGGGACGAAGAGGAGCTGCACCCGGAGTATCTGTTTTACAAACTGTATCTCCCTTCCTCCCTCTATCTCGGTTCATTTCCACACCTCATAACCAACATGAACTTCTAACAGTGATACATGCTGTAGCCACATACTGTATTAGCCTCTCTCTTAAACACCCATGTCCTTTGACGTCCTTTTGTCTCTCTTATTTCCTGAACTCTGGCTGTGTATGGATGTACTTAATCATCAATATCGATTTTGTTGTTGATTGTAAATTCCTTGTCTCTTTCTCTGTTGAGCTACGATAATAACACACACATACACACTCATGCATTCTGTTGGACCTAAATGGAGCAGCAGGTCATTGCATTGCAACCTGTCACATTAGACTGACTGTGTGAGTGAGTGAGTGAGTGAGTGAGTGAGTGAGTGAGTGTGTGTGTGTGTGTGTGTGTGTGTGTGTGTGTGTGTGTGTGCGTGCGCGTGCGCGTGCGCGCGCATCAGGGCAAGAAGTACCTGTCAAACCAGCAACGGGAAAACCAAATAAACAAAATATTGAGCGACAGTCAGTGTTATTACAATGGCTGAATTGCATCTGCTTTAATCTTTGTGCCAATATTAGAAATATATGGATTTGTTTTAGTCGAAAAACAGCTCTTGAAGTGATAAAACGTCAACTCAACCGAACTCACTCCTGAGTTTCCATTTTAATGTTGATACAGAGGTCATGAAACTAACCGTGCTGTGGTTTGATGCCATGCACCTAATTTTCATCTTTTTACTCCAACTCTGTTGTGCCATGACCCATGTCTCTGTTGGAAAATATATGTCAATAAAAGATAAGGTCAATACATGGGAGTTTTTCAGGGATCAACCAGGAAGCTGTGGTGAACAGCTGTTGCTACTGTACACTACCGGTCTCTCCTTATGTCTGCATTAAAAACCATCTTTCTGATAGCTTTCTTTCTGATATCCCCTTTATCTTTCACTTTTCAAATGGGAATCTCCCGATACCCTGAATCAGGCCTCTATTTATCTTCTGCATAAAAAGGGCAAGGACCCTCTGCTGTGTGAATCATGTAGACCAATTTCTCTTCTAAATGTGGATTATAAAGTCCTTGCTAAATCCCTTGCTAGGCCGCTCGAGAATGTTCTTCCTGATCTGGTACTGCCTGATCAAACCGACTTTATTAGAAACAGTCATTCCTACTTAGGTATGTGTGGGCTCTTTGATATTATCTACACTCACACTCGGTCAAATGTTCCTGAGCTTTTGATCGGGTGGAGTGGGAACATTTATTTAGGACTGTTGAGAAATTTTTGATTTGGTAATGACTATATGTCACAGGTTAAATTATTATACACATCTCCCTTAGCTTCTGTTCATACGAATGCCTTACATTCAAGATATTTCCCATGACATAGATCCACCAGACAGGGTTGCCCTATGAGTCCTCTGCTCTTCGCGCTCGCCATCAAACCACTTGCTGCTTCTCTACGTCAGTGCCAGGCCTTAGAAGGGATAACCCGAGGAGATACTGTGCATAAATTATCTCTTTATGCTGATGACCTCCTTTTATATATTACCAACCAATCATCTTTGCTACCACATGCCCTGTCTATTTTGGAGCAATTTGGAAGGTTCTCAGGTTACAAGTTGAACTTTGAAAAAAGTGAACTTTATCCTGTAAACCCAGTGGCCCTCAATATCCCAGCTACAGCATTTCCATTCAAGAGAGTGACATCCCAATTTAAATATCTCGAGGTGGTGGTACCTCGCTCCTTTCGTATGCTATTTTAACACCTCTGATCGAGCAGTGCAAGCAGGATATACACCTCTGGCGCTCCTTACCTCTATCACTAACTGGCCGGATTAACCTAATTAAGTTGGATATTTTTCCTAGATTTCTCTATTTGTTCCAAAGTATTCACATTTTTATTCCTAAAAAACATTTTTTTATCACTGGTACAAATCCTCACTGGATTAATATGGGATGGCAAAACCTCACGTATTCCTAGGTCATTTCTACAAAGGCCGAAAAAGTTAGGAGGTATGGCCATGTCTCACTTTCTTCACTATTATTGGGCTAGCAATATCAAAAACATTATAATGTGGGTTAGGGATGGTGCAGAAGCTCCAGTGTGGGTAAAACTGGGATCTTTTAAATTGAAACTCCCGTCCTTAATCTCGGCCCCTTTACCACTTAGTGCTAGCATTTTTGAAATCCTGTAGTTAACCATACATTAAAGATCTGGGTACAGTGTCGCAAACATTTTGGGTTGCAAAACGCTTCACTTCGGGCTCCTATTTTTGCAAATCATCTTTTCATCCCCTCTATGTCAGACCTGACTTTCAGGCCTGGCATGGGAATGGCATTAGAGTTGTTAAAGATTTATATATAAACGGGGTGTTTGCATCATTTGAACAGTTGTCAGAAAAGTATGCTCTGCCACGCTCCCATTTTTTTCCCCTGGTACCTTCAGATTAGGCACTTTGTACAAAAAGGCTACCACCCTTTCCCAGAGCAACCTCCAAGTACCCCCTTAGATGCTCTTTGAAGATTTAATACTAGTCTCAAAGGTGCCATCTCCTGGATATATGATATAATTAACACTATTAACCCACAATCTCTAAACAACCTAAGAACAATTTGAGAACAAGACCTAGGCCTGTCTTTCCAGAGGACCAGTGGACTTAATTTCTTGACCTAGTGCACTCCTCATCTCCTTGTGCTAGACACGGTCTAATACAACTCAAGATAGTTCATCTCATTAAGGAGAAACTGGCAAGGATATACCCAAACATTGATCCACTTGTGATCGATGTAAGACTACCACTGCAAACTGGTTGCACATGTTTTGGTCATGCTGAAGCCTTCAGACTTTTTGGGAGAAGGTCTTTGAATCCTTGAGTGACATGTATAATATGACAAGTGTACCTCAGCCCATTATTGCCCTGTTTGGATTGAGGTCAGAGGATGCAGTGTGGTCGACTTAAATGTGCAATGTGGTTGCCTTTACTACTCTGTTAGCTTGACGTCTCATCCTCCTCAATTGGAAGAGAGCGGTGCCACCATCCTATACAAGATGGCTTAAAGAGGTTATGTTTTACCTGAAGCTTCAAAAAAATCAAGTTTACATTGAAGGGGAATGCAAATAAATTTGAAAGAGTCTGGAGGCCTTCTCTTACCTACTATGATAACCTAACTCATCACAGACTGGGATAGTTCATAACCTCATCATTTCTTGGTTGGAGCAGAACTGTAACAGTCTAATTAAGTACTGGTTTAAAAAGATAAAAAATTAGTTAATTTTTTTGTTAATTAATTTTTTATATTTATTTAGTTTTTCTCCCGTGTCTGTGTTTATGTAAATGAGGTCGTTGTGTATCTGTCATATATTTATTTGTACTTAATGTCATTTCGGAGGATGTTGGGGGGGGCGTTGGAGACATGTTAGGGAGGAGGGATGGGGATAATACTGGATTTATTTCATATGTTGATTGTGATTTGAAAAATGCAAAATGCAATAAATATAAGTTTTAAAAAAACTATCCTTCTAAAAATAATCAGTTCTATCTTTCATTAACAGCCAAAATAGCCAAGTGTATAAAAACTTTGATGATAGGACCACACAAATTGCAAAAAAAAAAAAAAAAAAGTTTGAATATAGTGCAGATGGGAACGTACTGGTAGCTTAGCTAAGTGGCTAACGAAGTAGCTTAGCTTATCTATTTCTTTTTCTTTGCTTTTTTAAATTCTGATTTAGACCTTTGTTTATGTCTCAGGAATTATTAGATTGTAGAAATCTATCAAATGAACAGTTAAGAACTTTCTACTTGAGTTTCTTTGGTCTCTTAAGTTTTGTATGTCAGTGAAAATAATAGTCCATTTCGCTCAAAGTTTGATAAGAGCGAACTAACCGTGGGCCGACTTCAACCTTGAAACTCGTTTCACCGCCCTCCGTGTAAACCTGTCTTCGACCCAGACACAGAAGAACGTAAATCCACTCTCTGTAAAAAAATTTCAGAATCCATTTCAGATCATTCGCAGTTCTGTTCCCTGACCGTCCTTATAAAACGTACATCTCCTGCAAGGGATGCGGTGAGGGGAGGGTTTTTAAGAATCCTTTCTCAGGTGCAGTTATTGGAAAACAGTGGATGTTGTTGCTTGTAACGGGTTCCAGTCTGTATTTTCTACCAGCACAGCATGTATGCTGCTGCGCTGTAAACCTCGGTTCATCTCTTATAGAAGTTAATGCTGACAGAGGTCTAAAACCTCCATCCTTCCAAATTCATACCTCTCAGTTTGTCTTGGTGTCTCGGTATGTCTGTCTTTCTCTCTCTCTCTGTCTCTTTCTTTTCTACTGCCCAAGTTGTTCTTCACTTCTCCCCTCCAAAACTCTAGTCTGCAGTGTCATCTGTCTCACTAAAAATTCTGAGCATGGCAACTTTCCCTCTTCTCTCTCTCTCTCTCTCTCTCTCTCTCTCTCTCTCTCTCTCTCTCTCTCTCTCTCTCTCTCTCTCTCTCTCTCTCTCATACACACACACACACACACACTCCCTCCCCTCTCGTTCACCTTTCTCACTTTTCTCTCTCTCTCTCTCTCTCTCTCTCTCTCTCTCTCTCTCTCTCTCTCTCTCTCTCTCTCTCTCTCTCTCTCTCTCTCTCTCTCTCTCTCTCTCTCTCTCTCTCTCTCAGTGGCTCTCTCTCTTCCTGGACTCAGCAGTAATTGTTTATCTTGGGAAAAATAAAAGCAAGGTAAATGGCCCTGGGTGTGGTGTTCGTGCATGGACGTAAAGGTGTGTATGTGTGTGTATGTGTGTGTGTGTGTGTTTTAGTGTATGCATGCATGTGACAGATGCAGATAGTTCTACAGATGGCCCATAAAGCAGCAGCTTGTAATGAAGCAACCGAGACTGAAATCATAGTTATGGTAAACCAGGGAGAGCAAGAGGAGACAAAGAGAGAGACACAGAGAGAGAGAGAGAGAGAGAGAGAGAGAGAGAGAGAGAGAGAGAGAGAGAGAGAGAGAGAGAGAGAGAGCGAGAGAGAGCGCAACGACTGGAAGATAAGTTAGAGAAAGGGGGAAAGTGAGAGATAAGGAAGGAGGAAGGGAGATCAAGAGTGAAAGGAAAAGGGCGGGAAGCCATGAACCACAGAGAGGTATGGTGTAGCTGCTGGCTGTTAAATAAAGAAGTGTAATGAAGACACTGAGGCTATGCGATGCTCAATGCAAACCAAGGGCAGAGAGACTTAGGAATGAAGGGAGAGAGGTGGGTTAGGATGAGAGAGCGGGAGCGAGTGAGAGGACTGGTAGAGGGAAGCTAACGAGCTGGCATCTTATCAAAGTTTTTAGTCGACAGGGAGGGAATGAGGAAGCAGGAGGGAGAGAAGGAGGCAGAGAGGAGCAGGAGGGAGACGTTAAAAAATAAAACAAGGGACAAGGGAGGAGAAACAGATGGGGAGGGGGAAAGGGAAGCGGCAGGAGGAAATGGGGAAAAGTGAAAATCAATGGGGAGAAACAGAAAAAGATAAGAAATGGAATGAAGCAGGAATAGGAATAGGAGGTAAAAACAAAATGAGGGACTGAGTGGAAGGTAATGGAAGATAAAGTAACTGGTGGTTAGGAAGGAAAGGTGTGTGTGTGTGTCTGATAGCACCCTGAACCAGTGAGACTGCCACTGTGTGCGCTTGCGTGTGTGTGTTTGTGTGTGTGTGTGTGTGTGTGTGTGTGTGTGTGTGTGTGTGTGTGTGTGTGATAGCGCCATGAACAACAAACAGCATGACAGTTAGCATGGGCACAATGACTGGCCAAATCGATAGGCCAGCGGGTCACAACACTAGGCCAACTTGACATCCAATCACGGCATAGAACGAGGAGTTGCCACGGTGATGGATGACCCTGTGTGCGTGCGTGTGTGTGTGTGTGTTTGTGTGTAGATAAGGAGGGGAGGGCAACTGCTGTGGTCTTCGGTGAAGAGATTTTCCACTCAATTAACTTCTTTCTGCCCTTTCACCAAATTTCCCCACGAAGAACAGAACAACTTAGAAAATGGGGGAAAAAAACTCTGAATAAGAGCAAACCCTCAAGAGTTTTGTTATTCCAGAGTGCCATATCATATTGCTACCATGTCTAGTCTAATGCCTGACATTTTTTTACATCTCCAATTTCATTATCGAATCATTTTCTTCTCCATCACACATGGTACGTACATAAGAGGAGACCGTTTCCTAATTACTGTAGAAATAAGGATCCCAAAGAGACATGGTAAGTCATTTAAGGTATTTTGAAGCATTTTGTTTTTGGTCCAGACTGTGTATGGGGAAGAATAACCCGCATAAATGTGAAACTACAAAGTATTAGTTTCATTAATTGACCATCAAAACCACCCCTATTTGTCTGCGTCGTTTGCTGTGACTTGAGGCGGTCGGTTCTCACGTCACTTTCTCTGCACCCAGTGTGAGGGAGTGAATAAGACTGTAACATATCAAAGAACCGATCAATCAGTCAGCCAGCCGAGTTAGCAAACAGTCAGACAGTTCAGTCCTTGGCCATAAATCGTTTGTGGCCAGTGTGTGCAGTGTAAAAGACATTTAAAAGTTTGTTGTTTGTCTGGCAAAGGATCGCTGTGTTGCATTCTAGCTTTTCATTTGGAGATTACTACTCTGTATAAAAAAAAATTGTAAAAGTAGAATTCCTGATATATTTTCCTTGCTTCTGACGTTTCAAAGGTGCGATCAGTATTTTTTTTCCTCAACAGTTAGCAACGGGGGTCCGCAATTGACAGAACTAACTTCAATGAAATTGTACAATGTCACAAGCTACCTAACGCGGGAGTCCTGCAGAAATTTCAAGTGAAGAGGAAATCATGTTGTAAAACACCGTAAACTATTTGCTAATGTTGTAAAACACTGTACAGTATTTATAACATGCCTATATTGAATGACAATGCTGCTGACAGTGCCATTTAGCAGTGGCTTGGCCTGCTTGGCGTCGGTCTCTAAGCCTTTAGTCATTTTTTGTCCATGCTCAAAGCAATACCTATTGTAGCGACTGAGGAGGCGGTCATGCTGACTGTCAATGGTTCTGCACTAGGAGAACGCAGGGACTCATGGGGCTGTTAATGTTCGAGTTGTGATTGTTGTGATTTGTGTTGTATTTTTGCATGTTCAGGTGTTCTGTTCATGTTGAGATGTGTTGTTATTTTGGGGTTTGACTCAGACTGGGTAGAGGACTGTTTAGTGACTGACTGACCTTAGAACCGTGACTTTGACTGACATCGCAAGTTGTGAGGTCAGGGAAATCATTGTGTTGTAGTCTGTTCAATTGTAATTAAAAGCATTTCTGGGGCTGTGCGGTGTATGGGGCATGGGGATTGCCATAAAATGGAAATACCCCTCTGTCGTCCGTTCTTCCATGCAAGCTTGCCACATTGATGTCGGAAGTGGAATTGGGTTGAAGAATGGAGAGGGAGAGCCATAGACTGGAGCAGGACATTGAGTTGACCCGTTGGCGATGGGAAAACCTGGCGTGGCAAAAGACGGAGCCTGCCAGAGATGAAAGTTTTCCAGCCCACCCTGATGGTGCCAGTGCACTGCCCCCTAGAGGCCAGGGGGGCCAATACAGGGGAAACATGCTGCCCGGTGCCACCGAATGCCCCCTAGCAACCAGGACGGCTGCTGTGCATGGAACACTAGCCAAACTGCCCAAGTACAATGGGGTGACACAGCTAGAACTATACTTCTCACAAGTCCAACTAGTGGCATAGCACAGCAGATGGAACAATGAAGAAGCTGCCATTAGTTGGACTTAGCGTTGGTGGGAAAGGTTTTGCAGGTGCTCCTTGACGTAGCCCCAGCGGAGCAGTGGGACCTCCAGGCCCTGACCATAGTGCCGGAGAGGCGATTCGGGCAAAGACCCTTCACTGACCAAAGTAGGGAGCAGCTAGCCAGCCGCCACTGCCAAGAGGGAGAGAGCCTGGGCACCTTTGCTGCAGATGTGCAGCTGCTCGCCCAACATGATTACCCGCAGTTCAGTGCAGCCAAGAGGAGCTGGCCCTCCACGCTTTCCTGCAGGGGCTCATGCCAGAGTGATTGTGCCAGCATTTTCACCTCGCCATACCCCAATCGCTCAGCGAGGCTCTCTGCACAGCTGAATGGGCTGAGGTGTTACTCTCCTTGCAGCCTACCCAGCAGAAGACCCCACCTTCCCCACCGCATGTCAGGTTGGCCAACTACAAGGAGAAGAAGTCAGAAGAGGTCTACTAAGTTTGGCCTCCACCACAGCAGTCTTAGTAATGGCCTCCAACCTCCAGGTAATGTCCACCCCAACTGCCTGACTGCTGTTACTGGTGTGATGAGTCTGGTCACATAACACGCGACTACCCAGCACCAGCACCAAAAGCCAGAGTCACCCAGCTGGCGGGGAAACGACAGCAGCGTGCCCTAGTGAGGGGACCACCACTCCAGTCTCCAGCCCCCTTCAAGTTTGATACATGCTGATTGGCTGCCTAGGTCACACCAAAGGACTGTATCTGAACTGCTAACTTGATGGTCAACCCTGCTGGGCCCTGGTAGACACGGGTCTATAATTTTCTTGGACCTGGCATCCTCCCGGTCACCACCGGCCCACTCTCAGTGGCATGGTCATCAACCAAGACCCAGCTGATGAGAGTGACGGGAGAAAAGAATGACATGAGAGGGAAGAAGTCACTGCGAGTGCAGGCTGGAGACAAGGAACTGGCGAATGAGTTCTGGCTCGCCAACAACCGGGACCCGTGCACCATCAGCCTGGATCTGCTGACCCGCAGGGGAGCTCATGTTAAAAGTGTTGGGGCAACCATCACCCTCAGCACAAAGACTGTTGAGCTCCATTCCAGTCAGGGGACGAACAGGCCCCAAAACCAACGAGCCAGTTGCCAAGCAGCCATTGCCCAGCAGGCACAGAGGAGCGGGGCCAGATGATGCCAACGGTGCCGGCCGTCCAGACCGCCAACAATAAGGAGAGGTGGTTCCCGTTGACCACGCAGCAACTGAGGCAACAGCAGGAGTCAGACGTGACCTTGGCGCTGGTGAGGGGCTGGCCGGGGCCAGGGCGGTGCCCCGAGTGGACAGAAGTGTCAGTGCTGAGGCCCGAGGTAAAGGCCTACCACTCTCAATGGGGCAACTTCAAGCTCCACGACGGGTTGACATACCGCAGGTGGCAAGCTCCTGGATGAGGGAACGACCTTCTGCAGCTATTAGATCCCCCATGTGCACACGGTGCCTTGGGCAGGCCTTTATGGGAGGGGACAAAGTATGGATGTATTGCTCCATTCGCAGGAGGGGGATTTCCCCCAAGCTTTGCAGCCACTGGCCAAGGCCCAGCAAGGCCGTGGGCCAGCTGTCTGAGGTAGTGTACGGGGTGTGCATGCCTGACCGGGGGTGCATGGTGGTGCTGCACCAGGACAGACTCTCCACATACCTCCCCCTTGCTCCAGCTGTTGTTGGGAAGGGGCAGCACCCCATGCACTGATCAGTGTGACTCTCCTCCAGTTGCACTTCCTGTGAGCCCTAGGCGGCCTGTACGCCAGCAATGGCAACCTGGGCATTTGAGGGACTATGTGTTGGGTGATGGAGTCGTTGAAGACAACTGATCTTTCAGATGGGGGCTATGTATTGACTGGAGGAGGCGGTCGCTCTTGACTGTTGATGGTTTGGTGCTGGGGGAGCACAGGGGCTCTTGGGATTGTTAATGTTGGGATTGTCGTAATTTGTATTGTCTTTTTGCGTGTTCAAGTGTTCTGTTCATGTCGGGATGTGTTGCTGTTTGGGGCTTTGACTCGGACTGGGTGGAGGACTGTTTACTGACTGACTGACCTTAGGACTGTGACTTAGACTGGCATCGCCGGTTGTGACCTCAGGGGGGAAGTCATTGTGTTGTAGTCTGTTCAGTTGTAATTAAAAGAACATTCCCAGGGCTGTGCGGTATATGGGGCACGAGGACTGCCATAAGACAGAAATCTCTGCCTCTGTCATCTGGTCTTCCACACAAGTTTTCCACACTATTCTTATTTTGAAGCAGCATTTATTTACTTTTAATTTATTTTGTTTTTGGATTAAAAATAATTTTTGGATTTTTTCATGTTTGTCGCAAGGCTGAATTTTCCATATCGGAAAGCTGAAACGCGCAGCGGGATGAACGCTGTGTGGAGAGGCATAGTTTTTTGGAAGGACAGTGGATTTCTAAAGGGCAGGGCGACCTCTACTGGTCTGTTTACCAAATTAAAGATTCGAAGGTGTAACTCAGCTTTTAGAAAACAGAAACCTCAGCACCTGGCAAAGCTATCAGTCTGCATTTGGTACAGAGCAGCAACTCTTTCCAACCCCCTCCTTCAAATACAAAACAGCATTTTTTTTTTTTACTGAGGGTATCATTTAAACAAAGGTGAAGTCACGCTTCCATATCTCTGTGGGAAGAGACTGAGCACTGTCTTTCTCGATTTTCTCTCCATTCTTCCGTCCTGTAACCATTCCCTTCCTCCCTACCTTACTGCCGAGTTTCCTACTTCATTGTGCAGAGACAATAACCCTGGAGGTTGGATAGAATCCCACTTGCTCTATGTGTTTGTTTTCCTTTGATATTTGCCTCAATCTGTCTCACTCTCTGATCTTTCTCTGTCTTTCACCCTGGCTCTCTCTCCCTCCCCCTACCGCTCTCTTTCTGTCTGAAGAGTTTCATACTTGTATCAATCAAGCTGAAACCATAAGACCGCAGTTGGTCCCACTTGTCCCATCTACTTCCTGGTTTATGGCTTGTAATAGCCATTCTGTGTGTGTGTGTGTGTGTGTGTGTGTGTGTGTGTGTGTGTGTGTGTGTGTACAATGCATGTGTGAGCGTGCACATGTGTGTACAGATTTGTGTGTCTTGCTCCAGTATGTGAAGGGCTGTGAATGAATCTAGGGGGGAATAATGGGATTACCTATAAACAGCACTCTCTCTCTCTCTCTCTCTCTCTCTCTCTCTCTCTCTCCCTCTCCGCCCTTCCTTTTCTTGTTCTTTCGCTGTACTGCTAGAGCTGGAAGGAAAATGTATTTGAATTTGTCACGTTGGAAATGTCGCAGTTATTTGCGTGGGCTGTCAGTCACCGCCCCCCCCAACACTTTTAACTGTTTCTGAAAGCCTGCTTTTACCTGACATGTTGTCACTTCAAAATTGAACATGTTCTCCATGAGAATTAGATTCAAGATTCTGTTGTGTAACTATACTATAATTTAAATTTTGCACTCGTTGAAAATTGAGGGCACTGCTTTCCAGAGGAAAGAAAATTAGATAAACCAAATTAATCAGTCACAGATCTGAAAGTTGTGAATTCTCAATTCATGGACCTCCATCTCATCTCGCAAGCAACACACAACACAAAAAAAAGATTGTGATTACTTCACCTGTCTGCTCTAGATGGGAATATATATTGACGAACTAATGGGGTAGTTAGCATATATACATATATACAATTGGAGCAAGTGGTGAAAGAAATTGAACACGAATGACTGAATGAATGGGAGAATAAATGAGGGGATGGATGGGTGAATGGGCATCAAACTAACAACTTGTTGCTGACAGATTGAATGAATTAATCAATTTGGAGGTTAATGAAATCAAAAATGAATCTGAACGCAATGGGGCGACTAAAGCCAATTGGAAAAAGGGACCATTTAGGGTAGCTCTTTTGGATCAGTCTCGCATGCAGAACATAAGGAAGATGGGTTTGCCCTACTTGCGGTGATAGATGGCTTGGTGGCAGGCTCCTCCGGTGGGCCTCGAGTGTGTTGAAGCAGACTCGGTCAACTTCGGGTTGCCGTGGTGATGGCCGGAGGAGAGCCGTTGTTTCTGTGGTGTTGAATGGCTGAAGATTATAGCAGGCTTTCCCGCAGGACATCAGGCATGCTGGAGCAGGCACGGCGACCTTCAGGTTGCTGTAGTGAGAGCTGGAGGAGAATTACTTCGAGGGAATTGGTTCAGAGGTTCAACTAGAAGAATGGATCCATGTTGGAGAGGCTTAGCTTAGCAGAGGCAACGCGGAAGCAATACACACAATTGGCACGTGTGTTCTGGGTCTTGGTCCTGTCACTGGGAGATGAAAGGGTCTGACATAAGAGCCCTACTCTAATGACAACAGTTACAAAAAAAAAGTTTGCATTACACAAAAATATAAAAGGATAAAATAAAAGATTATAAAATATACATGGCAAACCGGCATGCAGCGGCTAAAACAATGTTTTAAGCAATCTCCCCACTTGCACTGAACCCTCTACCAGTCTGACTCGCTTTAAGCAAATTTCTCTATTAGACCTACGTAGAAGAGTTAATCTCACACTTGAACTCTTCCACCTGTCAACTGGGCACCATCCCCACTAGATTTCTGAAAGAGGGATTTTACACTGTTGGCCCACAAATTCTCTCCATTATCAACTGCTCACTGTCTACCAGTTTGTTCACATCTAGTTTTAAACATGCAATAGTCTGACCTCTCTTGAAGAAGCCTACTCTCGACCCTCTTGTTTTAAGCAATTTTAGACCAATTTCACATCTACCTAAAAAACTCAGAAAAGTCTGTTGCTCTTCAACTAATCACACACATGAATAGTTGTAGTATTTTCAAGCAATTTCAATCAGGATTCCGTACCCACCACAGCACAGAAACAGCTCTCATTAAAGTTACGAATGACTTATTGCTCACTGCTGACTGATGCTTGCTCAATTTTAATTCTGCTTGACCTGAGTTCCCCTTTTGATAGGGTCAAATACGACATCCTTGTAAATCACGTGGAAAACTATGTTGGCATTAAGGATACTGCTCTTGCCTGGTTTTCTACCCTACCTATCTGACAGATCTTTCTCTGTTATAAAGGGAGAATTATCCTCATCCCCAGCCCCCCTCGCATGTGGTGTCCTCCAGGGGTCAATTCTTGGTCCATTGTTATTTTCCATTTACATGCTCCCCCTGGGTCAGATGATCCATCAACATGATATTAATTTTCACTGTTATGCGGATGACATTCACGACACCCAACTTTATATCCCACACACACACACGATCTTTCTCATGTTATGGCTTGTCTCTTCGATATTAATTGCTTGATGTCACAAAACGTCCTCTGACTCAATGAGTCCAAATCTGAGGTCCTTTTATTTGGCCCCCCTAATCTAACTGGTGACCTGGAAAAGAGTCAAATTGTGTCCTCCAATGTTAAGTAAGCACTCTGCCCGCAATTTGGGTGTCTTTTTTGACTCCAAGCTCCATTTTGACATGCAAATAACCAAGGTATTACAGTCTTGCATTCTCCAAATTAGGCACATTGCAAAAGAAAAAAAAATTCTATCTCAAACGGACCTTGAAAAAGTCATCATTCATTCATCTCATCATGTCTGGATTATTGTAACTTCCTGTATTCAGGGCTCAGTCAAAAGCCCATCTCCTGCCTCCAGCTCGTCCAAAACTCAGGTGCCAGACTGTTAACAAATTCCAAAAGACATGAACACATCACTCCCATTCTTGCAATGCTTCACTTGCTACCTGTTAGGTATAGGATTGATTTTAAACTTTTACTAATTACTTTTAAAGCCCTACATGGCCTTGGCCCTACATATGTTACTGATTTACTCACACCCCATGGGCCTGGTCACTGCCTGCTGCCCTCAGGCAGGTCCTTTTTAACTGTTCCCTCAGCCAGCCTTGTTACTAAAGGTGATTCTGTAAGAGCCCCACAGCTGTGCAGCTCCCTACCTGAGGAAATTAGGCTAGCAACCTCACTGCCTTCTTTTAAATCACTTCTTAAAACTTAGTTTTACAGAAAGGCTTTTTTATAGTAAATCTTTTGTTACCCAATTTTTATTTATTTTCTTATACTGTGTATATCTTTTACTTTTATAATTTTACATTTTTAATTCTTTATATTTTATATTTTTCTTTCATCACCTTATTTTAATAGTTTTTATTATAATCCTTGTTTATTCGGCTCTATTTCTCTTCGTTTTAATTGTCCTCTTGTGATGTTATCCTGACTGTTTTACCTTGTTTTATGGAGCAGATCTGGCATTATGTCCTATGTTTTTATTGTATTTTGTTGTTTTATCTTGACTATGCATTATTTTATCCTGTTGTGTGAGGCATCGTGTAACGCTGTACAGAAAGGTGCGATATAAATAAAGTTTATTATTATTATTATTTCTTTCATGTTTCCTGTTTTACATCCTGTAGCGCCGGGTCCAAATTATGGACCTGAGGCACTATAGGGCAGATGTCACTTGATTGACAGTACTTTTCGTAATATGTGGGCTGTTCTGAGCAGGGCAATCTCCTGGACTGATGTTGCCTTGGATACGGTTGGTGAACTTTTCCATTCCCCTCTTCATGAGTCCTAGAGCTCCAATGACCACTGGGGTTGATTTGGTCTTCATACCCCACATACTGGTGATTTCAATCTCCAGGTCTTTGTACTTGGTCAGCTTCTCTGTAATTTTCACTGAGGTTTTTTTTTTTTGGATGGTATTGCCATGTCGATGAGCATGCACCTCTTTTGCTTCCTGTCCTTGCTTGTTGGCTTTTATCTCTCTGTCAGTGTAGATGGGCATGTCCCAGAGGATGGTGATATCATTGTTCTCAGTGACCGTTTTTGGTTGATGTTCATACCACTTCTCAGTCATCTTGATCTTGTAACTCCTGCAGATCTTCCAGTGCACGTATGCTGCTGCCTTGTTGTGCCTGTATATGTACTTGGTCTTTACCAGTTCCAAGCAGGTTGAGACAATGTAGTCGATGGTTTCTTCGTACATTCCACAGATTCTGCATTTTGGATCTTTTCCGTCTTAGATGATGCGATGTGATTGTGATGATGCTTTATTATTATTATTATTATTATTATTGCGGTCTTCGAGTGTTACTGTCTTGATTAACTTCCAGCAGAAGTTGAAATACAAGCCCAAACGTAAAGCCGGCCAGGGCGCAGTGGAAAAGAGAAAAAGTCTTAAAGCTCGGGCTGGCGTAAGCTGCCCTAAAGGTTTTTTTAGGGAGTTGTTCCTTATCCGATGCGAGGTTCTATGAACAGGATGTTGTATTGCTGTAAAGCCCACTGAGGCAACTTTGTAATATGTGATAATGAGCCATACAAATAAAATTGACTTGGCTTGACTTGGACAGTGGTAAAAGTGGCAGTGGTATTACAATTGTTATTGTAATGCCTTGTGGCTGAGGATATGTCTGCCTAATGGCAGCAGCTGAAACAATCCGTTATTGGGGTGGTGGGGAGCTATAATAATCCCTCTAGCCCTGGTCCTGCACAGCCTAGTGTATAAGTCCTGTAGGAGGATGAGTGTGGACCCGATCGTACACTCAGCCAACTGTACCATTCTCTGCAGGGCTTTTTTGGTCTTGAGATGTATACCCATACCAGGCAGTGATGTATCCTTCCAGGATGCTCTCAATGGCACCTGAGTAAAAGGTTTTCTGGCGCTGTGGGGAGACACTGAACTTCTTCAATTGCCTGAGGTGATAAAGATGCTGCCTCGACTTTTTCACCAGAGTCTCTGTATGAGGTGTCCTTCTTAGATCCTCAGTGATGTGAACATCGAGGTACCTGAAGCTGCTCACCCTCTCTGCTGGGACCCTGTTGATAGAGAGAGGGGTGTAGGTCCTCCACTGCGTCTTATGTATAGTGATTTATGTAGGCTATTTAAAAATGAACCAAGAAAAAATAAAATATATTTGTGCTGGGCTAGCAGGCAAAAGACTACATAGAAATAACACTGTAGACCAATGAACTTTGAATATGAATTGAATTTACAGGCGTGTTGATAGCTGTTGTCTTTATGCATGCTCAATAATTCAGGCAAGAAAATCACAGAAAGTTGAATCAGTTCATCTGGACACAATGTTTATTGGGAGAGAAACGTTTAATCACCCATCTAAGTGACCTCCTCAGTCTCGAGACTGAAGAGGTCACTTAGGTGGGTAGATGTCAAGATGAACTAATTCAACATTCTGTGGTTGATAGCTGTTCTTTTTTTTTTCTCTTTCATGGTGGCATAGCCCATAGTTCAAATAGGCCAGATTATAATTGCAAGGTTGCCATTTCAAATGTGGGTTGAGAAACTAAATGAGTAAAGCACGCTGCTCCATTAAAAGGTCCAAGTACTCCTTCATTCTTTAGGGTTTTTGGTATACGTTATGTAAATCATAACTTAGCAGTTTTTTTGTTTTGTCTAGATTGCACTTTTATCTAGGATAACATCTACTGTCATTTATTAGCTCTTTATCGGCTGTTGATTGATTATTCTGTCTGTTTTAATTCAATCAGTTTTAATTTGAATCATGTCATTCTATTTTATTATACTGTTATATGTTCCGCCTGCTGCCCAATGACTGCTAGGATAGGCTCCAGCATCCCCGTGACCCTGAGAGCAGGATAAGTGGTTTGGATAATGGATGGATGGATGGATGTTATATATTCTTCACTCTATTCTATTAAGGTTAATTAATTAAATGTATTCATTTACTGAGCTAAAGTCATTGAACAACATCCCCACATAGCTTTCATTCTCTTCAAACCTCACCCACCTGGAGAGAAAGAACAGCTATGTGAGGATGTTGTTCATTAACTTCAGCTCAGCTTTCAACACAATCATACATCAACACCTGATCGGAAAGCTGAGTCACCGGGGCCTTTAAACCTCCCTCTGCAACTGGGTGCTGGACTTTCTTATCAGGAGGCCACAGTCAGTCCAAATCAGTAGGATCACCCCCAGCAGCATCACACTGAGCACCGGCGTTCCACAAGGCTGTTTGCTCAGTCCACTCCTGTTCACCCTGCTGACCCATGACTGCACAGCATCATCCACCTCCAACCTCATTATAGAGTTTGCTGAAGACACTACAGCGGTAGGCCTTGTCAGCAACAATGATGAATCACCATACAGAGCAGAGGTGGACCAACTGGCGGTGTGGTGCAAAATCAACAACCTCTCCCTAAACATAAGGAAAACTAAGGAGGTTATCATCGACTTTAGAAAGAACAGAGCCCACCATGTACCCCTGACCATCGATGGTATGGACATGGAGAGAGTCAGCAGTGCCAAGTTCCTGGGAGTGCACATCACAGAGGACCTCTCCTGATCCTCACATCTCCCTGCGCTCTCCAAGATGCCCCAGCAGCATCTCCCCATCGTGCAGTATCTCAAGAAGGCAAGGCCCCCCCCCCCACCACCACCCACCCATCCTCACCACATTTCACAGAGGCACCATAGAGAAAATTCTGATCAGCTGTATTACTGTCTGGCATGAGAGTTGCATTGCCTCTGACTGCAAGTACCTACAAAGGATAGTGAAGACAACTGGAAAGATCATAGGAACTGCTCTCCCGTCCATCCAG
The DNA here is from genome assembly GCF_029633865.1 of Lampris incognitus. Lineage (NCBI taxonomy): Eukaryota > Metazoa > Chordata > Actinopteri > Lampriformes > Lampridae > Lampris > Lampris incognitus. Next base: position 33,349,844 of record NC_079228.1, on the reverse strand, counting down.
GCCATCTACAATGCACCCATAACTCCCTCAGAATCGTGATGTACCCCACCAACCCTTCCCACACCCACTTCACCTTCCTACCCTCTGGCAAGAGGTACCGGAGCATCCATGCTTCCTCCACCAGATTATGCAACAGTTTCATTCCTCTGGCTGTGAGGTTCCTCAACAGCCTGAACACTCAGACCTTCCACACAGACTTTTTGACCTTTTTCCTTTTGCACAGTAAACTGCACTCTGTCACTCTAAACAACGCACCTGCACAACTATCGCTGCCAGAAACTCACTTGGTCAGGTGTGCTTGTGATGTTGAGGTTTGTGAAGTACTTTTCGTTTTCAATGTTCTTTTTGTTTTTCATATTTATTGTGCGTTATTTGTTTTTATGTGGCCATGTGAAACGCAGTCTCGTTCCCCTGTATGTATAAGACATGCACATGTGAAAATGACAATAAAGGTAGTGTAAGTCTACTGTGATCTCCTTTTATTATTACGTTCTTTTCATCAGTACAATTTAATGTGAATTGAATTGCATAGCTTTTTAATATGTGAAATGAGCTTTGAATTAAATTTGATTGACTGATTGAGTATGGCGTTAAATGTGTCTCTTCTCAATTCACTTCAGTTCAGTGCAGTGCAGCTCGCGTCCCTTCACATCAGCTCCTTTCAGCTTCCTGTAATTTGGTTGAGTTCGGTTCAGGTGTTGATGATCAATGTCGGCAAACTGAGGATTTTTTTTTAATCCATTTACATACAAATGTCTCTCTCTCTCCGCTGTCACCTCTCCAGAGCTCCAGAGTACATCCTGTGGTAACCCCGGCATTCCTCCCAAGGCGGTGCTGAGCGGCGGTGGTCATTTCGCCGTGGGAGACAGCGTGCGGTACAGCTGCGTCCCCGGGTACGTCTTAGACGGCCACGCCACGCTCACCTGCATCACCAACACAGGCAACACCGCTGTGTGGGACTTCCCAGCTCCGATTTGTCGAGGTATGTTGGACATGACCCACCGGTGTGCGTGTTTCTGTGTGTACGTGTGTAGATTACAGGGAGTGGGTTTCATTCCAGATTCAACGTTCACTGTTTCACACAGCTCAACCCCCCCACCCCCACCCAAAAGAAACAGTTAGACCTTTTGTACAGAATATCAGGTAATTTAAGTCTAAAGACAAATGAGTGCCATATATTATATAAATATTGATATGAAATACTTAAGGAAAGGTTTTTTTGTTGTTGAAAATATTAAGTATCTTGGAATGAAAACCTCTCCAATTATATGTGTCTTAGCGGGACAGAGAGACTGACAGACATTTGTATGTGTGTATGTGTGTGTGTGTGTGAGTGTGTGTGTGAGAGAGAGAGAGAGAGAGAGCGTGAGAGGGAGAGACAGCAGACAAAGTGCTAAAGTTCATGTATGTAGTACATTCACAAGTGTGTGTGTGTGTATTGTGTGTGTGCAAGTCTGTGTGTCTAGCGTGAATAAAGACTAACGTTGCGTGTAGTGTGCTAACCTGAACCATCAAAGAGGTGTGTGGCAGAGAGGCAGTTAGACAGGAGTACATGTACTCGCGCTGTCAAGCCATACTGGGATAAGTGGTGGATGGCCTCATGTTTATGTTTGGTATTTATGATGTGTTTGCTAGGGGGCAGGTGTGTGTAAATGTATATTTACTGTTTATACTGCATGCTGGGATAAGTGGTTGGTGTTCGCATCACGCTGCCATTAAGGGCCATTGCTATCTATCTTTTAATCATTTGCACACAAAGACATCCTCTGTTACTGTTGAATAATGTACAATAACAAATAGCTTTGAGGTGTGTGTGTGTGTGTGTGTGTGTTTTCGCTCCATTTTTGTCTCAAGGCATTACAATGATAGAATAATGGTAATAAAGCACAACAATAATAACATACCAGAAGCATGGTGTAGCGAGCAAATTAATTTATGTAAACGAGGAGCAACAGGGGCCCAATCGGGGCCCCGTGGGATACTGCTTTTAGCTGCTTCTCTGTCTGATGTCTATCCTTTTGCAACTACAAATTGTTAGTTGAGTCAAAAATAATCAAGGCTAATAATTTTCCTACAGCGTACGCTGTGTACAAGTAAAACTTGAATTTAAATCAACAGAAGGTTAAAAAGAAACCCTCAAACACGAGACAAACGTTGGCGTTCTTGCAGATAAGGAAGTGACCAAGCAGTTATGTGTATTAACATGACAAAGTTGTCAGTTCTTTAACATTTCATGGCCTGTTTACAAAGGCCAGACAACTACGCTGACATGGTTCACAGCCAGGAAGGCTTCACAGAGACACGCCTGTTCTCTAACAACCCACAACACTGGAACTGTGAACGGTTATATCCTTGTGTGTGTGTGTGTGTGTGTGTGTGAGTGAGTGAGTGAGTGAGTGAGTGAGTGTGTGTGTGTGTTAGAGAGAGAGAGAGAGAGAGAGAGAGAGAGAGAGAGAGAGAGAGAGAGAGAGAGAATCTATACTATTGGAAACTTCAGTTTGGGAGTTGGGAAAGTAGAGGGGGAGAAGGGGTGTGGGTGGAAAGAGAAATGGCAAGTTGTCGGTGTTGGATTAACAATGACTCTGTCACGATGGCTAAGGAGAGTTAAACCACTAACACCAACTCAGGGATGCAATTCAATACATTCCTCTAGCCCCCCCCCCCCACACACACACTCACACACACACACACACACACACACACACAGGTTCATGTGTTATTGGAGACAAATTATATCACTGTGTTTACAAGGTGTGTGATTACTGTATGTATTTCTTTGTGTGTGATTATATTACCAAGTGTTATGGTGTGTGTGTGTGTGTGTGTGTGTGTGTGTGCAGAGGGAAATGGGGATGTGGTTGATACCCAAGGGCATATATACAACTAGTAATGGCTTTTTTATGAATTATTCAACCAGCCAATCAAACAACTGGAATGGAATGTCTTTAGAAATATCACAGGAAAGTGTGTGTGTGTGTGTGTGTGTGTGTGTGTGTGTGTGTGTGTGTGTGTGTGTGTGTGTGTGTGTGTGCGTGTGCGTGTGTGTGCGTGTGTGTGTGTGTGTTGGGGGGGGGTGCATTCCTGAGTTGGTGTGGGCATATTAGCAGCTTGGCTCATCTTGGCCTTCCTGACAATTTATTTCAAATAAATACGAGCCAGTATATTTGAAATAAATGATATATTTCAAATAATTGGTACATTCAGTATTAATGCAAACTCACTGATAACAACTAAATATATTTTACTTAATCTAAGACTGTAAAAACGTGTACTTATGTATAATTTCTGCTGAGAACATTGAGGAACGACAGTTCTGCCAGTACAATAGATAGATAGATAGCTAGATAGATAGATAGACAGACAGACAGACAGACAGACAGCTAGATAGATAGATAGATAGATAGATAGATAGATAGATAGATAGATAGACAGACAGAGTAGATAGAGTAGATAGATAGATAGATAGATAGATAGATAGATAGATAATGATTTTTGTTTTGTGTTTATTCAGCATTAATGAGGAGTTGTACTGCTTTCAAGAGACTGCAAAAATGTCTAAAAAGAAGTAGTTTTGTAAAAACATGATGGCAGTAATGCCAGCCATTATGCACTGCCCCACAAGAGCACAAATGACCTGCACTCTGGGGACCTCTGAGGGCTCACAGAAGCTGACATGTTTTTGGATGGGATGTTGGGTAATTGGGAGCAAAATAAAGTCCTCCCTGCTGTAGTCAGGGAATATTGTCTTTATCTGTTAAAACATATTTATATCTCCTTCTTTTTTTTTTTTTACTGCATCCAGATGCCTGCTGTTCAGGTTTTGAAAGGACTTTTACTTACAGTGACGTACAGATAAAAGCCAGTATTCATGTATCTATTTCCAGGATTTACAAATTGGCGAACGTAAGGCTACACACACACACACACACACACACACACACACACGTTGGAATGGACTCATTTAGTCTAAGGGAATTCCCATTTGGTTTAGGTTTTTGTTGTCATATATGATTTAGGGGTGCATGGCTGTGTATCCGTTTGGAGTTTGGTTATGATGGTGGACAACTACGACCACATGAGTCCCTCCTCTACATCTTCCTTTTGTGAAACACTATTAGATTTAAAACTATCCATCCATCAATTATCCAAACCGCTTATCCTGCTCTCAGGGTCATGGGGATGCTGGAGCCTGTCCCAGCAGTCATTGGGCGGCAGGCTTAATTTAATAAATATTAATTAATTTAATAAAGATTTAAAACTATTTCTCCTTTATTCCTGGGACGATAACATTTAGCTCCCTTCAAAAGCCCCCATTAGGACTAATGGACTCTGGTTAGGGCAGCACGGTGGCGCGGTGGTTAGCGTAGTCGCCCCACAGCGAAAAGGTTCTGGGTTTGAGCCCCGGGGTAGTCCAACCTTGGGGGTCGTCCCGGGTCGTCCTCTGTGTGGAGTTTGCATGTTCTCCCCGTGTCTGCCTGGGTTTCCACCGGGTGCTCCGGTTTCCTCCCACAGTCCAAAGAAATGTAGTTCAGGTGAATCGGCCATACTAAATTGTCCCTAGGTATGTGTGTGTGTGTGTGTGTGTGTGTGTGTGTGTGTGTGTGTGTGTGTGTGTGTGTGTGTGTGTGTGTGTCGGCCCTGTGTGATGGCCTGGCGGCCTGTCCAGGTTGTCTCCCCGCCTGCTGCCCAATGACTGCTGGGATAACTTCCAGCATCCGCGACCCTGAGGGCAAGCTAAGCGGTTTCAGATAATGGATGGATGGACTCTGGTTATAGTCAGCTTTCACACGTCTCCATTGCAGTGAATGTGACGTCTTGTAGCTCAGCCTGAACAGCATGGGGCAGAACGGTGACCCAGTGGTTAGCACTGTTGCCTCACAGCAAGAAGGTCCTGGGTTTGAACCCCAGGCTATCCCGGGTCCTTCCTGTGTGGAGTTTGCATGTTCTCCCCGTGTCTGCGTGGGTTTCCTCCGGGTGCTGCGGTTTCCCCCCACCATCAAAAAGACATGCATGTTAGGGTTAATACTCCTGCCTGTGCCCCTGAGCAAGGCAATGGAAAGAAGAACTGGAGTTGGTCCCCAGGCGCTGCACGGCAGCTGCCCACTGTTTCTAGTGTGTGTGTTGGGATAGGTCAAATGCAGAAGATGAATTTCCCCATGGGGATTAATAAAGCACATATCATCATCATCATCATCATTAAGTCGTTGGTGTATCTGTGTCAAATGGACCAAATCAATATCACGATATCGAAGTGATTCAAATGTAGGAAAAGAGATGGATTTTGGTGTAGGATAAAGGACATTTTTAAGGAGAGGAACACGAGTGGAGGAAATGTCCTCCCTAAGATGGCATTACACATGGATTTGGGTGTAAGGGAGAAAATCTGTGTGCCTGTGTGTATCTGGATGTGTGCTGGCTAATAAGCTGTTGCTGGATTATTCACTGGACAGAAATGTCCTTCAGCATGCAAGGCAGCCACTTTCACATGCACATCGGCTCACACAAGCGCACAAACACACATAGGCACACATACACATGCAAATTTTTGGTTGTGAGATATCACCATGATCTCACTGATAGAGATGTTGCTCATGAATATTCATAGCTGTGTGTGTGTGTGTGTGTGTGTCTGTCTGTGTCCATGTGTATCTGTGTGCATGTACTCTAATGCGCTGTGAATAAATGCAGCTATGCAGTGAGCAATATTTGATTTCTGCACTAGCTCTTGAAGTTGCAATGACACCATACAGCAGAGAGAGAGAGAGAGAGAGAGAGAGGGAGAGAGATGAGGCAACCATAGGCATTGAGAAAAGGGGATAAGAGCTGTAAGAGACAGAGTGAGAGAATGATAGGAATGGAAGAAGGTGGGGGTTATTGTGGGAATTGAAAAGGTTATAATGTGCTCGTTCAAAACTCAAAATTAGACCGTCTAAGACTCAGAAATTAAACGAGAAATTATATGTGTTTGAGTCTGCATAATGAGGTTGAGGCTGTGCAAGTGTGTGTTCTTCTGTTTCCTGTGTACTATACGTGTGCGTGCATGGGTGTGCGCGAAGGTGCATGCCTGTGTGTAGGGCTATGCGATATGACCAAAATCTTACATCACGATATAGGTCATTCATGTCACACTAAGGATACATGCATCCCCCCCAACACACACAAACACATACACTTGCTGGTTGTCCATCATTTCTGATGATGACCATCTCGCTATTTTTGAGTGCTTTGGTGGCTGAATAGTCCGATCCTGGATGCACAGTTGCGGTTGCAGACTGGGTATGTAAAAGTGGTGCTGGGGGGGGGGTAGCTTTGCGAGCATGCCTCTTTGCACGCTTTGCTACACGGTGTTGTGTGCGCTGGTTTTCCATCTACTTCACGTCCTGTGAGATGCGAGAATGCCAGATGGTGCGGCAGGGGACAAGTTCCTCCAAAGAAGAGGGGTTGATCTGGGATCTTTCCAGTGTGGTCTTCAGTTGCTCTTTGAACCGCTTCTTCTGCCCACCAGCAGTGCGTTGACCAAGGTGTAGTTGGCTGTAGAGGACTTGACGTGGGAGTCGTTGGCTGGGCATGTGAATGACATGCCCAAGCCACCTGAGTTGATGGCGGTTTAGGGTAGACTCCATGCTGCAACTGCCTGCCTGTTCCAACACCTCTGTGCATGGCACTCTGTCCTCCCAAGTAATGCCGAGGATCCTCTGGAGACATCTCACATGGAAGGCCTCCAGGCTTCTGAGATGGTGGCTGTAGATGGTCCATGCCTCACATCCATAGAGTACTGTGGAGATGCACACTGCTCTGTAAACAAGCACTTTGGTGTGGAGACTGAGGTTGCTGTTCTGGAAAACCTTTCTCCTTCGACGACCAAAAGATGTTGAGGCTTGTTTGAGGCGGTACTGGATCTCATCATCCATTGTCAAGGCTCAGCGTTTTCGGTTTTTACCGATTTTCACCGAAAATACCCAGATCTTTTATAAGGAGCAGATCGGCTTAAACTGATTTTCACCCGGATTTTATGTTTCCACGGATCCAAAAGTTGTTCCTGTTCGTGTGAGGTTATGTAACAGTGTCCTCTTGTGACAAACTTCGGCAGGCTGGATGGCTTTGAAAATTAAAAACCGAAAACACCGAGCTTTGTCCGTTGTGCAGGTGTCAGATAGTATGCTTCCCAGATATTTGAAGGCAGGAACAGTGGCCAGTTGTTGCCCTTCTGCTGTGAAGGTTGTTGGGTGGCTTGGGAGGCCGGCACTAATCTGACAGATTACCTCTGTCTTTTGGGTGTTGATGATCAGTCCCATTCTCCTCTATGCAGTTACAACTGCTGACAGAGTGTTTTGAAGGGCTTCTGGTGTGTGAGCTACCAGGGCACACTCACCGGCATACTGTAGCTCAATGATGTTCTCAGAGGTCAACTTGGTGGTTGTCTGAAACCTCCTGATGTTGAATAGGTTACCATCGAGCCTGAAGTCAATGGTGACTCCACCTTGTTTCTCCATCCTCCTTTGTAACAGTGTTGTAACAGACACACACACACACACACATGCACAAGCCCCGTGTCTGTGTTGTAATCATGACTTGGGTTGCTAATAAGATTCACTCCACAACTTCCTCCCAAGCAGAGATTAAGTTTGATGAGCATGTTTGTTACATTCACTGACTCCCTCGATGCCACCATCAAAAATAATGATTACAGCAATATTTACTAGATTTATACATTACATTTACTCAACGGGTTGCTCTTATCTCTTATTATCGCTCCGTTTGTACACAGATCTCATAAAAAGTGCATATAAACTATGTAAGAAATCCTTTGACGATCGCTAGAGTTCTCTTATTTTGAATTCGTTCTATGATCAATTTAAAATTGAACAGCAGTGAAGACCTGTTGGATATTAATACACACAGTCCCAGCCCTCAACAAGATCCAAATGAAAGCGCATGAATCATTGATCCAACACACAGTATAACTGTCTTATCAGAAAACATTAAATATCAAAAACATTTAGGTCAAAGTTCACATAACTGTTATAGGCCAAAGTACAGTATGAATACTGCAAAGTTGTTCAGATTACTTTTGGATGCTTTTTGAGATAATTGTATATGCACCAATAAGTCAAAACATGAAAACCACAGACAGGTAAGTGAATAACATTATCTCATTACAACGGCACCTGTCAAGGGGTGAGATATATTTGGCAGCAAGTGAACAGTCAGTTCTTGAAGTTGATGTGTTGGAAGCGGGAAAAAGGACAAGTGTAAGGATCTGAGTGACTTTGACCAGGGCCAAATTGTGATTGGCTAAACGACTGGGTCAGAGCATCTCCAAAACGACAGGTCTTGTGGGGTGTTCCCAATATGCAGTGGTCAGTACCTACCAAAAGTGGTCCAAGGAAGGACAACCGGTGAACCGGCGACAGGTTCATGGGTGCCCAAGACTGATGCTCATGGGTAGTGAAGGCTAGATCGTCTGGTCCGATCTCACAGAAGAGCTACTGTAGTTCAAATTGCTGAAGAAGTTAGACAGGTGTCAGAACATGCAATGCATCGCAGCTTGCTGCATATGGGGCTGCGTAGCCACAGACCGATCAGAGTACCCATGATGACCCCTGTCAGAACTGGACCATGGAGCAATAGAAGAAGGTGGCCTGGTTCTGATGAATCACGTGTTCTTTTACATCATGTGGACGGCTGGGTGTGTGTGCATCATTTACCTGGGGAAGAGATGACACCAGGATGCACTATGTGAAGAAAGCAAGCCAGTGGAGGCAGCCTGATGCTCTGGTCAATGTTCTGCTGGGAAACCTTGGGTCCTGGCATTCATCTGGGTGTCACTTTGAGACATACTACCTACTAAACATTGTTGCAGACCAAGTACACATCTTCATGGCAACGGTATTCCCTGATGGCAGTGGCCTCTTTCAGCAGGATAATGCACCTTGACACACTACATACATTGTTGAGGAATGATTTGAGGAACATGACAAAGAGTTCGAGGTGTTGCCTTGGCCTCCAAATTCCCCAGATCTCAATTCAATTGAACATCTGTGGGATGTGCTGGAAAAACAAGTCTGATCCATAGAGACCCCACCTTGCAACTTACAGGACATAGGCGATCTGTTGCTAACATCTTGGTGCCAGATACCAGAGGACACCTTCAGAGATCTTGTGGAGTCCATGCCTCAACAGGTCAGGGCTGTTTTGGCGGCACGAGGGGGACCTGCACAATATTAGACAGGTGGTATTAATGTTTTGTATATATCTGTGTGTGCATATATTCTGTCAAGTTCTTGGCAAATCCACATTGCAAAGTAGAAGGGAAAGGGATAAAATAAACCTGTTTCCTAAAGAAAAACTAACTACATCACATAGTATCTATTTAATATGAAGACCTTCATCGAAAGCCTTTCGCTTTTTGTCAGCTGTGACAGAAGCAATTTGAATTCTAAACTAGATTCCCCCCCTTCTTTTTAAGGTAATGTGTCTCAACATAAATGTAGCGTCTAAGTAGACTTCTCCAATTTGTTTCTTTTTCTGTTTTATACACACACAGACACACACACACACACACACACACACACACATATATATAGCATCCATCCATCCATCCATCCATTATCCGAACTGCTTATCCTGCTCTCAGGGTCGCGGGGATGCTGGAGCCTATCCCAGCAGTAACTGGGCGGCAGGCCGGGAGACACCCTGGACAGGCTGCCAGGCCATCACACAGGGCCGACATACATACATACACACATTCATACCTAGGGGCAATTTAGTACGGCCAATTCACCTGACTTACATGTCTTTGAATGTGGGAGGAAACTGGAGCCCCCGGAGGAAACCCACGCTGACACGGGGAGAACAGGCAAACTCCACACAGAGGATGACTCGGGACAACTCCCAAGGTTGGACTTCCCTGGGGCTCGAACTTAGAACCCGCTTGCTGTGAGGCATATATATATATTTATATATATATATTGGCCTATTTGTGACTCTTAATCAACTGTCCTCGGTCTTTCTGAGAGTCTTCCATGATTTGCTAACTCTGCTAATGGGAAAGTTCCTGGCATGTGCATTTAATATATGAGCATTCAACATTCGAGGCGCATGTTTAACAACAGATGTGGACGGATAAGAGCACCAATTTCTTTTCACACACTTCTCACTGAAACAAATTAAAGAGAAACATCAGGGGAATTCAAGAGTACGTCGTTGCGTGAGGCCTGTCCTATCTAAAACTTGAGAGTCATTTTGAAGAGCACACATTTGAATCATGTGTTTATATTCAACCGGTATAAGGGAGAGGCGGACGGAGCAGGATGGCAGATGTAAAGAAAGATACCAGGAGAAACTCTGGTTGAATGTGTCTGTGATCCTCACCAGATATGGCGACTGCCATTATTATCGCACGATGACACCCTTATCTTTTTTTACTGGTGTTTGTCATCTCCTAACCACAAGCCTACCATACACTCAGTTCAATCTTACTGTCATCACTACACACACACACACACACACACACACACACACACACACACACACACACACACATATATATGTATATATATATAAATAAACATATATAAATAAATATTTATATATACACATGTATGTGTGTGTGTGTGTGTGTGTGTGTGTGTGTGTGTGTGTGTGTATGACAGAGATTATGTGTGCATATATACACTACCGTTCAAAAGTTTGGGATCACCCAAACAATTTTGTGTTTTCCATGAAAAGTCACACTTATTCACCACCATATGTTGTGAAATGAATAGAAAATAGTCAAGACATTGACAAGGTTAGAAATAATGATTTGTATTTGAAATAAGATTTTTTTTACATCAAACTTTGCTTTCGTCAAAGAATCCTCCATTTGCAGCAATTACAGCATTGCAGACCTTTGGCATTCTAGCTGTTAATTTGTTGAGGTAATCTGGAGAAATTGCACCCCACGCTTCCAGAAGCAGCTCCCACAAGTTGGATTGGTTGGATGGGCACTTCTTGCGTACCATACGGTCAAGCTGCTCCCACAACAGCTCAATGGGGTTCAGATCTGGTGACTGCGCTGGCCACTCCATTACCGATAGAATACCAGCTGCCTGCTTCTGCTCTAAATAGTTCTTGCACAATTTGGAGGTGTGTTTAGGGTCATTGTCCTGTTGTAGGATGAAATTGGCTCCAATCAAGCGCTGTCCACTGGGTATGGCATGGTGTTACAAAATGGAGTGATAGCCTTCCTTATTCAGAATCCCTTTTACCCTGTACAAATCTCCCACCTTACCAGCACCAAAGCAACCCCAGACCATCACATTACCTCCACCATGCTTAACAGATGGCGTCAGGCATTCTTCCAGCATCTTTTCATTTGTTCTGCGTCTCACAAACGTTCTTCTTTGTGATCCAAACACCTCAAACTTGGATTCATCCATCCACAACACTTTTTTCCAGTCTTCCTCTGTCCAATGTCTGTGTTCTTTTGCCCATCTTAATCTTTTTCTTTTATTGGTCAGTCTCAGATATGGCTTTTTCTTTGCCACTCTGCCCTGAAGCCCAGAATCCCGCAGCCGCCTCTTCACTGTAGATGTTGACACTGGTGTTTTGCGGGTACTATTTAATGAAGATGCCAGTTGGGGACCTGTGAGGCGTCTGTTTCTCAAACTAGAGACTCTAATGTACTTATCTTCTTGCTCAGTTGTGCAACGCGGCCTCCCACTTCTTTTTCTACTCTGGTTAGAGCCTGTTTGTGCTGTCCTCTGAAGGGAGTAGTACACACCGGTGTAGGAAATCTTCAATTTCTTAGCAATTTCTCGCATGGAATAGCCTTCATTTCTAAGAACAAGAATAGACTGTCGAGTTTCAGATGAAAGTTCTCTTTTTCTGGCCATTTTGAGCGTTTAATTGACCCCACAAATGTGATGCTCCAGAAACTCAATCTGCTCAAAGGAAGGTCAGTTTTGTAGCTTCTGTAACGAGCTAAACTGTTTTCAGATGTGTGAACATGATTGCACAAGGGTTTTCTAATCATCAATTAGCCTTCTGAGCCAATGAGCAAACACATTGTACCATTAGAACACTGGAGTGATAGTTGCTTGAAATGGGCCTCTATACACCTATGTAGATATTGCACCAAAAACCAGACATTTGCTGCTAGAATAGTCATTTACCACATTAGCAATGTATAGAGTGTATTTCTTTAAAGTTAAGACTAGTTTAAAGTTATCTTCATTGAAAAGTACAGTGCTTTTCCTTCAAAAATATGGACATTTCAATGTGATCCCAAACTTTTGAACGGTAGTGTATATATACACACGTATATATAAACACACACGCGCACACAGATATATATGTTTCTTATCTGGAACGTGGCTGTAAAAACTTTCGTGGCGTCAATCCCGCCTGCCCGTGCTACAGATAGTAAGTGTCCTGAGACAACACTCGTGGTACATCTCTTTCAGCTGAAGCGTGACGAATATATCTTAACAATATTTTTCACAGCGGTATTTTTCAACTTCTATCAGGCTAAAAGAATTTGCTGTACCATCCGCTGGACTGTCAGATCCGATCCCGTGATTTTACATTTGAGCTATAGTCTACCCGACTATTTCCACATATCATTCGGCAACGCCAGCGTTGGAATAGCGGGTTAAGACGTATCTTTTTTTTATTATTATATATTTCATTTCAGATTCTGTTAAGCGAACGTTCCACTTTTGAAGACAGACTTGAGTTTCAGAAAGCAATCGGTGATGCAGGATAGCAGTGGTGTAGCTGTGAATACATAACGGCCCCTCGTCCCTCTGCATCTCTGTTGGGGGGGATGAATAAATTACAATACATAGCTGGGCTGTGACCAGGAATAATATCCCCCCCCCTGCCTCTCACTGGTTAACATGCTGGCAGTACAGGACTATCACAATTTGGAATTTCTTGCAGCTCACAAACCATTCATGATTTCTTGTTTCTTGTATATATTTTTTCACAACACAACACAACACAACACAATGAGGATGTTTAACAGCTGATGCAAGGTTTCACTCCTGGCCAGAGAGTGAAACCTCCAGTGACTTTTGCAACTTTGCCCTATGCTAGCAAACGTTTAATAGGCCCCCATCCACACACATACACACACACACACACTGCCTGGAAAGGTCCATTTCACTGGAAGCAGCTTTCAGTACTCTCAGATCAATAAGGAACTGTTGGATATCTGGGGGGGTGGGGGTGTGTGTGTGTACATCTGTATGTATGTGTTGTATGTTTGTTTTTTTTGTTTTTTTGAGCTGAGGCTAACTAACAGAATTACAAGACAAGTTAGTGATATTGTGTCATTAATATTGCCATGGTCAATCCCTCCATCCTCCAGTACCTCCTCTCCTCTCCTCTCCTCTCCTCTGGTCGAGATGGAAAGGTGTTATAAGATGAGAGGACGTTGATATTTTGCTACAGAAACTTGTCTGAGCATGTGCAAAAACATGTGTTGACGAACTTTGTACACCTGTTGCTGTTAACCCATATCGGACACGGAGCAAGTCTGGCAACTTGTCGGCACACTCGATTCATTTTCTATAAGAGCAAATGAGAGACGGGGGGGGGGGGGGGGTTCGGCGTAATGGGTGGAGCTGTGACCTGTGAAAAGAAAGCTGGTCAGCCACAGGATTCAGAGAACAGAAATCAAGCAGTTGGGATGTGAAGATTGGCGCCAAGCCGTGTGGATAACATGGCGAGCTGGTCACAGTTTATAACGCCAGAACAACCAAGGCCGCCATTTTGACGGTTTTGGATTTTCAAAGTTTAATAACTTTGTGAGAGAAAAAAGATACAGACCTGCCGCTCCGTGAATGCTCCTAAAATTGCATATTTGCATTAAAAGTAGTTTTAGATCAATCGCACAAAAAAAAAGTTATAACGTTTACCTAAAACAACCATCAGTGGTCAAAATGACCGCTCGTAAGCTACGCGTCACGTCACGATTTATGACGTGTGTTGGTGGCGTCATTTTCTTGGCGAAGTTCGTTGCTCTGTCCTGAAACACACTAGCATCCTCCAGTGCAGAGTAACGGTCTAAACTTGATTTCTGATTATTTCCAACGACGCCGTTACAGACGCACCATGACTACCACTGACGCGTCGCAGTATTTACAGGCGTCGGACAGCGGCCGTGTTAAATTGTTTGAAAAATAATATTAAAGTTGTTAAAATGTTAATTTTGGTGTCAGGTAGTTTCTTAATAGACACGCTAACATGTGTAATGCGTTATCATCTCAGTTGGGTATTTATCTTGAAAAACCGTGGCGGTCATTTTGACAATCCGCCGTCGTTCTAGTAGTTTTAAGTCCCGGTCGTTATTTGGGGCTGTTTCAATATTTATTTTCAGTTCGTTTTTACATTTCATGTGTTATAGGCCTTGGTACGTTTGTTATATTAGCAGTATGTGTTTTCCGTTTTGTTTTTCAGGTAATATTTTCACTTTTTCAACTTTGCTATTCAATTTCTACCGTGTCTCTCTGAGGTTTAAATTGTTTAAAAATAGTATTATAGTTGTTTAAATTTAAATTTTGGCGTCGGTCGTTTCCTAACAGATATACTAACATATGCAGTACATTAATATCTGAATTGGGTATTTATCAGGACAGAATGTAGAGTTTAAAAACCGGCGGCCATTTTGACCGGCCATGGTCGTCTCAGGTAGGAGGGAAATCCCAGTCGTTCGCTGACGGATGTGGGTGTAGGACCATTAAAGGTACATTCAGACACAAAGCAGCTCGTCGCCAGACTTGATGTTTTTTCTGATGACAGCCAGTGATGAGGCGATGGGGCAATTTGGCATTACGAGCGGGACGGTGACCTGTAAAAAGTGGGCAAATACTACGCTTTTGAGATTCGGGTTGGTCGGATCGCACAACAGTAGGCGATTGGATTCAAGCCTTGGACAAGTCAAAGACTTGAATCTGATTGCCTCCAATGCCGAAAAAGAAAAACCAAATTTTGGCTCCCACGTCCTATCTCCCACTCATCAACAATGGACGAGAAGCTCATCATTACAGCCTGTGGAAGCCCAGGTCCATACATTGTCCAGCTCACTCTTTTTCTTCTCGTCTCATAAAACATGAAATACCAAGAAAAAGGTGATTTGAATAATAAATGCCACAATAAATTAGCTGTGTAAGCTAAATGTTGTGAGCCGATGGGAGCTACTTGGGAGAAGCTAAAGAAAGAAAGAAAGAAAGAAAGTCCACAAGCTGTCAACACCAGCATCTTAAGCGAAAGGCACCACCTTGTGTGAACTCCGTGTCGGACGGCTACAAATTGTCTGAGAAAAAAAAAAAAAAGGATGAAAAACTTGTAGGAATGTGTTCAGTCTTTGCGGCATCGGACCATTAGCTCCTGAGGTGAAGGCGAAGCTCTCGGCGCCCTTTCGAAGCGTCAGACAATGAAGAACCTTGTGAGGATCCGAATGCTGGGTGAGAAAGTGAATGTGTGTGTGTGGCGGGATGACCTCGCAGTACCCCGTGCCAAATAAAAGCCCGAAAGAGTTTTTCTTTCTTTTCTTTTCTCCCTTCTCTCCCAGATGTATTTTCTTTATAAATAACTGAACTAATTGTGCTATAAATAACTGAACTAATTGTGCTACACTTTTGTGGACCATATTATAAAATACAGCCGCGGGCATCCGCATGGCGTGGCGTTCTGTTCCGCTGCCTACCAGCGTGGGGATCACCGGATGGAGTCCCCATGTTGCCTCCGGCTTGGTCGGGCGTCCCTGCAGACACAAATGGCCGTGTCTGCGGGTGGGAAGCTGGATGTGGGTATGTGTCCTGGTCACTGCACTAGCACCTCCTCTGGTCGGTCAGGGCACCTGTTCGGGGGAGGGGGGACTGGAGGGACTAGCGTGATCCTCCCACGTGCTACATCCCCCTGGTGAAACTCCGGACGGTCAGGTGAAAAGAAGCGGCTGGCGATTCCACATGTATGGGAGGAGGCATG
The DNA here is from genome assembly GCF_029633865.1 of Lampris incognitus. Classification (NCBI taxonomy): domain Eukaryota; kingdom Metazoa; phylum Chordata; class Actinopteri; order Lampriformes; family Lampridae; genus Lampris; species Lampris incognitus. Next base: position 33,333,866 of record NC_079228.1, on the reverse strand, counting down.
TGGTCGTCTGCAGCCCTCCCCGGATCGCCAGAGGGGGTGGGGCAGTGACCGGGACGGCTTGGACGAGTTGGCTGAAAGCAATGGGGGAGAAGGGGGGGGGGGTACAGCCACATCTCAGTATTATATCCCAGGACTGCATTGAAATCCAGTCCGTCTCTATGGGAGTCCTCACAGTTAGTTGTACTTGTAGGTATATTCAACAGATTACGGCATGACACTGTTAACGACCCTCGGTCTGGAGAGGGTGCAACAATTAGTGTACTGGGTAACAGTGAGGTGAGGGTGCAACACACTGAGACAAACGTTTAACACAAAAAAACACAACACGGTCACGGTGGCGACCCACGCCAAATAACATAGCTGCGTTCGACCCGCAGGTGAACCAGCTACAACTCATGGCACCACAACAACACAAAGTACACACAGAGTCACAACACAAGGTGTGCTAGCATGGACCAGTTGGTGGAGGAGGCACGGTGGAGGTTGAGAGCGCAGCGCGCCCCGCACTCACAACTCTAAAGGTCCACCATCCGTAACTCCCCTCCTACCAGGACCAACACCATGTCCGTGTAATTGTTTTGTGTTGCCCCCATTTAAACCCCCACATGTCTCCAGTTCACAGGCCAGCTAGTTTGTGTGATTTTAGTTTGTGTGATTTTAGTTTGTGTGATTTTAGTTTGTGTGATTTTAGTTTGTGTGATGTAGCTACTTTGTGTTGATGTCTTTGTCTCTGTAGCTACTTGGGGTTTGTAATGTCCGGCCCGTTTTTGGTTAAGTTTGGCATTGTTTAAATCCTGAGTGTTTTGAGTTATGTTTTGCCCTTTAATTTGTTTAGTTCTTTTGGGCAAGGGGATCAAGGTAAGATGCCCATGGGCAAACACCCCATCACATAGCTTGCCTCCTGTTAGACACACTAGGTTAGCAGCGGTTGCCACCTTCTGACTTTAGGTTTGGTGCTTTTCAGCACTGTCGAGGGTGGGTTACTTTTGTTAGTAGTTTATTGTTTTGGCAACCGTTCGGTTCCCTTGTCCTGTCATGGTGTTAATAAATATTGATATTTTACTATATTTAAACGTTTGTCTCACTGTGTTGCACCCTCACCTCACTGTTACGCAGTGCACTAATTGTTGCACCCTCTCCAGACCGAGGGTCGTAACAGACACCAAAATATATCAATGCAGCGTCCTGCAGATGTGTTGAAAATGAAACTGCGTTAGGGAAATAATGTCAGGAAAAGGTAAGTGGAATCATGGCCGTGTTTGTATAAGACTGGGAGAAGGTCCCCTGCAGGTCCCCTGACCTGAGATTCAGTATGTCCCCGGTTTTTAATCGAGCTCTGCTCTCTAAAACCACAAAGACTGGGAAATTGGATGATTAAGTGTATTTTACTCTCTCTCTCTCTCTCTGCCTGAATTTTAAGTGTATTTTACTCTCTCTCTCTCTCTCTCTCTCTCTCTCTCTCTCTCTCTCTCTCTCTCTCTCTCTCTCTCTCTCGCTCTCTGCCTGAAGTTCCCTTAGTTGTATTTCTCTCTTTCAGTCCACTCTGTCTGGACTAAGAGAGACAGAGAGGGTTACAGTGATGACAGTTTGACGTAAAGCTGCTTCTCTCTTCTTGTTGTGTGTGTGTGTTTGTGTGTGTGTGTGTGTGTGTGTGTGTGTGTGTGTGTGTGTGTGTTTGCGTGCGCTTCAGCTCAGGATCGAACTAGTTCAGCTGAGTATTAACGGATTACACTGTTAAAGCAGGTAGTCTCCTCGATGCTCACTCTCTCTCACCTCTCTCACTCACTCACTCTCTCTCTTTCACCAACACACACACACACACACACACCATGCAGCATAGGCAACGCAAGCTAAGCTGTCATTGAAACTCCTGCTGATTCACACACACACACACACACACACACACACACACACTGCCAAAACTCAAGACAGTTTGAAGGAAAGCGAGAGAGAGTAAGAAGAAAGGAGAAAGAGTTTATGCCTGTGTGTGCACATTTATTGCTGTTCATATCGCGTGTGCTACTTGTGTGCGTTTGTGTGTGTGTGACCTACTTGTGCTTGCATTTCTCCCCACACTTCACACTGAATCATGAATCATTGTATTAGCACAACAGAACCAGAAACTGTTTAATCTCCTGAACATTACCAATATGAAGATAATCTCCCAAACACAAACACATGTACATAAATCCCTGCTTATTCAGCAGCGTCCTGCAGAAATCCCCCTCCACTGAAAGACTGGCCAGTACAGGTAGACGTAAACCGACTGATTTCCTTGTTTACTGGCACTGCTAGTATCCAAGGAGAAGTGAGAGAAACGATCTATCGATCTATCGATCTATCTATCTATGTAGCTAGATAGCTAGATAGATAGATTCTGTGATTTCTCCTTGGATACTAGTGCTAGTAATAGCTAGCTAGCTAGCTATCTGTCTATCCATCTATGGCACATGTAAAGATGGAAGATTCCACCCCCCTCCTCATCATCATCATTATTATTGTTGTTATCGTTATTATCCATCCATTATCCAAACCACTTATCTTGCTCTCAGGGTCGCGGTGATGCTGGACTCTATCCCAGCATTCATTGGGCGGCAGGCGGGGAGACACCCTGGACAGGCCACCAGGCCATCACATGGCCGACACACACACACACATGCACACACACACACACATACATGCACACTGAGGGACAATTTAGTACGGCCGATTCACCTGGCCTACATGTCTTTGGACTGTGGGAGGATACCAGAGGAAACCCACACAGGCACGGGAAGAACATGCAAACTCCACACAGAGGACGACCCGGGACGACCCTCAATATTGGACTACCCCGGGGCTCGAACCCAGAACCTTCTTGCTGTGAGACGACCATGCTAACCACTGCGCCACCGTGACACAGTTACCAAATTACCAAATTATTACGAGTTACCGAATGATCGCACTGATATTATAATAATAATAATAATAATAATAATAAATTGTGCTAACCAGATATTAGCATGATTTATTATTATTATTTTATCATTATTATTATTATAGAGGTCTGAAAGTTTAAAAACCAAAGGCTGAAGTGTCTGTATTGACTGAGAAGCAGAGAAAACCGCTCAGTGACATGCAGGTCCGTTCAGCGGCTATCTGATATTCATTGTAAAGTGTGGGGTTTTACATATTTGCACTCCGTCTGACAGCGGTACTAATGAAATCTCTCGAGCTGGAGTGTCTGCTCTCCCAGTCAAGGGAGCCACGTCCGTCAGTTCAGCGATAAGGTGAACGCTGTCAGAGCCTTTCCATTCATTTAGCGGCCGCTTAAGAGCGGCCCTAATCAGAACCGGTCATATGCATTTGTCCTGCGGTAGACGGAGGGCAAATAGTGGTAGCTAATTCCCGGTATTTGTTTAAACCTGTACAGCGCGTCGTATGGGATGGGGGGGGGGGGGCGTACTGCATCGTCAGAATATTTCAGTCGGCATCGAGCTAGTTGTCCATCACAGATCAGATTATTCAAGTGACTTTCTCGTGCTCTCCTGTGATGACTTCGCGCCTCAACTTTCTGGCACCGCGTGTTTGCCAAGCTTCACCCGCTGGAAAACTTAAGCGGGTGTAAACAAACCATTAAAAGTAGTGGCAAATAATATCTGACCCAGGTTGGACTGAAAGTATGTCGTAGTTGTATTTTTATCTCCCCCCCCCCCCATTTTTTTCTCTCCCTCGCTCTGTTTGTCGCTCACACTTCGTTATTCAGCCTGGCTCGATCTCACACACATGCACGTGTGCGTGCACACACACACACACACACGCCGTGCTCGCCTCGCCTTGGTCTCGTTATTATCTTGCTAATGGTTCCCAGTGGATATAAAGCACTGCTGATCCAAGCAGCTGGAGAGACGCACGTGCACGCACGCACGCACACACACACACACACACACACACACACACACACACACACACACTCCGAGACAACGAGAGACTCACACAGACACAAACACACTCACACACAGGTAGTGAGTAAGGTAATCCAGGACCATATGTTCCCACTAGAGCAGAGAATTTGACACATTTACACCAGAATATTTTCCCCCCCCCCGTCTCTCTCTCTCTCTCTCTCTCTCTCTCTCTCTCTCTCTCTCTCTCTCTCTCTCTCTCTCTCTCTCTCTCTCTCTCTCTCTGTTTCACCTTCTCACCTCATCCATTGTCTTCCCTGCTGTAATCCTTTACAGTGGGAGGAAAGCCGGGGTAATTATTAATTTTTTCAGATATTTTTAAGCCTTCTTATATTGAAATGCAAGTTCCAGAACGGCAATTTATAGACCACTAATTTCTCTTAATTGCATGAGCATATGTTGCTCATAATTAAAAAAAGTAATTACAACAGCAACTACAACACCAATAAAAACAACAACAACAATAGTCCAGACCAGATTCGGCACAGCTCTGGGCATTATTAATACATTTAATTCCTGTGTATTTGTGATAAGAACGGTTGCCATCTTGGCTGAAAAACAGACAGGGAATGTTTGTGTTTTTTGTTTTACAAATAAATAAATAAGGATGAATCAAATAGTCTTCAAACTGAAATTCAACAAGCAGCAAATGAAATGCTGGCAATATGGGACTATTAGTAATTAGCACCTGCTCAGTCGTTCTTTGTGTGGAGTTTGGTGTGCGTGAAGAAATTGCACTGTGGTTCTGATTGTAATTTTGAGCTATTAAGATGTGAAGGTGCACGGTGGTGCAGTGGTTGGTTAGCACTGTCGCCTCACAGCAAGAAGGCCCCGGGTTCGAACCCCCGGGTTGTCCAACCTTGGGGGTCATCCCAGGTCATCCTCCGTATGGAGTTTGCATGCCCCCCCCCCCGTGTCTGCGGTGGGGTTTCTCCGGGTGCTCCGGTTTCCCCCACCATCAAAAAGACATGCGTGTTAGGGTTAGTACTCCTGTCTGTGCCCCTGAGCAAGGCATGGCAAGGCGACTGGATGGAGTTGGTCTCCGGGTGCTGCGCGGTGGCTGCCCACTGCTCCTCGCTACACAGCTAGGATGTGTTAAATGCAGAGGAAGAATTTCCCCACAGGGATTAATAAAATATCTCAAAATGAAAAAAAAATCAAAAAGATTGACAATATTGCTTTGTGTTTTGAGTGAAACTGGCAGTAATCCAGTGTGGGTCTGAAATGTTGAGCTGGTGAAGGTTTGAAGGTCGGTCTCGCGGAGTCAGATGGATTTTAAAGGCACTTTCAGACATGAAGCAACTCTGTCAACGTGTTGCCAGACCAGATTCATTTGCTATGAGAGCGAGTGAAGCGGGAGACGGGGCGGGGCGGCTTCGTGGGCGGGGCGGCTTCGTGGCCGGGCGACCTGTAAGAAGATGAGCAATGCTGAACTCTATGGTGACATCACCAACATATCACCCGGCAACAGCCAATCAGATTCACGCATGTCATCCCTCACCTTCCATGCTGAAACAATAAGCCAAACTTTATACACGAATTAAAATGAATAAATATGAATATATATAGGCGGCACGGTGTCGCAGTGGTTAGAGCGGTCGCCTCACAGCAAAAAGGTCCTGGGTTCGAACCCCGGGGTTGTCCAACGTCCCAGGTCGTCCTCTGTGTGGAGTTTGCATGTTCTCCCCGTGTCTGCGGTGGGTTTCCTCCAGGTGCTCCGGTTTCCTCCCACAGTCCAAACACATGTAGGTCAAGTGAATCGGCCATGCTAAATTGTCCCCAGGCGTGAATGTGTGTGT